>NW_020215262.1:86808-109806 GCF_003070985.1 Temnothorax curvispinosus | reverse complement strand
CCGGTCGTCTCATAGTTAAAGGGCTGAACGAAGCCACTCGCAATTATCTCGCGTTCTCGCGGAACGGATTCGGCGATTCTTTCGACGCGTTTATTACGCGCCCGAACAGCATGCAAATGTGTCTTGCAAGCAAGTCATTATTACGTTTAAATCGCTATTAAATCATGAAAAATTAGATACCTGCCAACGATTATACGTGGTTATAAAAGAAAAGACACGGTAGCATTTACTGATAAAATGCTACAAAATAAAAAAAATTACGCGTTATATTGAGTTATAGGTTGAAGAAACCGCGGTGAGTTTAACAACGTTTATAAACTAAAAATAAAGAGATCTCTTTGTGCTAGTTAGTAGCTACTTACTACTTCTCTTTAAGCAACGTCAATAATTGAAAACAAAAAAAGTGTTCTAAAATGATCCATTAGAAATTAACATAAAAATACCGCTGTTTTCTAATAAACTTTACGAAAAATTAAAGATGAAAAACGTAAATTAAAAGTAAAAAAGAAAGAAGGGAGAAGTAGAAAATCACAGCTGAGCGTGAGCGGTTTCTTGCTTCAAAATCGGCCTGGGGCGTTTCTCATCGTTCCCATCGAAAGGGATGAAGCAGGTTGCTATCCCTTCGTGTTGTTTTCATATTGTTGCCGTGTTGTTTCAAATTAATAGCGAATTTGGGCGCTTGCACTAGTGCTCACTGACTGCGCACTAAGGCTTGTTCTCATTATTAGTTAATTCTTATATTTACAGATCATTTTAAATACTTTTTGAAATACTTCTTAGCCAGAAAAATGATCTGTACAGCATCTATACAGATTGTTTTATTAACTACAAAGTTTTTAAACGTGTATTTAAGCGACCTTAAATATAAAAACAGATATTATGAACAAGCTTTAGTGTGCACTCACAAGGAAACGGTCGGAAGTGTCCCTACCCGATTTGGATGCGCTTTGGATGTTATTGTGCATCAAAAAATAGTAGACTCGTATTTTTTTTTGCGGCGTATCTCGACGTTTAGGGGTTGAAAAAACCCCTAAAAAATAACGACCGATTTGGATGCGCTTTGGCTACGTTGTCGAGCATTAAAAAAACATTAGACACGGGTTTTTTTTTGCTGCTTATCTCGACGTTTAAGGGTTGAAACAACCCCTAAAAAATAACGATCGATTTGGATGCGTTTGGGTATGTTGTCGAGCATCAAAAAACATTAGACACGGTTTTTTTTTTGCTGCTTATCTCGACGTTTAAAGGTTGAAACAACCCCTTGAAAATAACGGATTTTTATTATTTATTTAATTGTTATTATTTATTTAATTTTTGTTATTTATTTAATTTTTGTTGTTTATATTACACTTTGCTATGACAATTTTTATATTTTTTAACCGCAGAATTATTTACTTCCAAACTTTTACTTGATACAAAAAATTTTATTTTATATTTTAATGCGGGGTCTACAATGCGAGTTTGCAAGCAGAGTTTGCGCATACGTTTCTCGTTAGAGAATCGGACATATAGAATCGGGCCCCTGTGCTCTTCTATGCTTTTCTATTACGTGACGTTACCGGCATAGCGGTAGGTAATACCAACGTAGTTCCCATTTTCCGGGTGTCCCATTGCAGAGAGCGCCACTAACGCTGGTCATTATTCTTCCATAAGAGTTTGTAGGCCCTGGGTGAGACGGATGATCAAGAATCGCAATTTGTGCCAGCGACGCCTGGCTTATATACGCGTCGCGGCGGTGTCACGGAGTGGCGGGGGTAGCGACGGCAATCGCGAGCGCCGGGACGGTGCGGCGGAACGATCGGTGATTACGGCGTCCCGACGCCGCGATCGCGTTCGGCGGTCTTCAGCCGCCTTCGGCCCCGCTCGGCGCGTCGAGGCGGTCGCCGCGGTAAGTCCGTTCGCGGACTTCCTAACGATACATGCTACGTATTAAAAAAGTACGGTGGGCACACCGTGCCCGTTCTCTGCCCTGCGGGTGGTCGGCCGGGCGGTCTCGGCAGGGCGTTCATGCATATTCGGGGGTGCATCGTTACATCACCCCCCACCCTCCTTGGAAAGCGCGAATTCGGCGCTCTACGCCTTCGGCTTGATCTCTCGGATCGCGCGTACGGTGCCCGTGGCGTTAAACCTGATATGCCACCGTTTGCCCCTTGACCGCATTTTGTGCTGTCGAGAGACGTGCGCGTGAAAGTGGGGTACCCAAATGAGATGACCGGGCTCCACTTGCACCGGGATCGGGGGCGGTAGCTGCGATCCTTCTGCCCGCAAGGGCCTGACGTCGGCCGGTGCTGGTTGCGGCGGCGGCGGCGTGGGTATTCTAGCCGTGGCCGGTTCCGGTGGTGTTGCCGGGCTGGTTGTCGGTAGCGGCGGAGAGCTCGTTACGGCCGGCGGGTTGTTGACGGGTGCCGGTGCTGGTGCCGGAGGTGCGGTCGACGGACGACCCAGCACGGTCGACAGATCGATATTCGTGCTTTCGACGTTGGTGAGCCTCGGCCGTGTCTCGTCCGGTTTAGTGGAGGTGGCGGGGTGGTGAGCCATTCCAGCTTTTGCCTTTGCTGCTCGTCGGACCGTTGAACCGCGCAGCCGATCGTCGGCACGTTTTTGCGTGTCGGCGGTGCGACTGCGGGCTCGGTGCTCTTGGCGAGAGCGGCGGTGGACCCTCTGGTAAAGAGGCTCGTCCAGGAGTGCCCGATGTCCGGGTAGGCCGGGTCGTATTCCTCTGGCTCGGCGAGGATCTTATTGATCTCCTCGAGGATATCTCTCTCGATCGACGTTTTGCTCTGGTCGGATGCCATGGCTCATCTGTGTCTTTTCTTTAGCGGAGTCCGTATTTATTGTTATTACTTTCGGAGTGGGGCAATTGTTTATACCCCTGTTTCGTCCTCGTCCTCCGGATCCGTGTTGTTATCGGCGTTACTCTCGGTTTCGGAGTCATCGTCCTCTTCGTTGTCGCCAGGGTCGGCGTTGTTTTCGCCGGCGTCGGTTTCGGCGTCGCTTTCGCTGTCCGTGTTTTTGGTCGCAGGGGAGGGGGCCGATTTTAAGTCCTGGACGTGGATATGACGTATCCATTTGCCGCTCTTGTCGCGTAGGTCAACTATTACGGGGGAGATAATTTTGCGCACCTCGAAGGAGCCTCAAAATTTTGGCGCGAGCTTCGCGTTGAACGCGGCTGCTTTATTGGAGATTGGATATTCGCGTTTCCACACCCACTCTCCAATTTTTGGTTTCCACGCTCGTCTTCGCAGGTTGCAATATTTCTGCTGGCGCTGGAACACGTGTGCGAGGTGGATTCGTGCGAGCTCGAAGGCCTCCTCGAGGTGTCGGCGCGTTTCGTCCGGCGAGGGTGCGGCGGCGTTAGCCGGTATTGCGCTCTGGTTTACCGGAGATACGGGTTCTCGGCCGTATATCAAGTATGCTGGGGTATACTCGGTTGCCTCGTGCCGCGCCGTATTGTACACGAACTGCAATTCGGGGATTCGGCTGTCCCAGTTTCGGTGGTTTCTGTCTACGTACTGGAAATCATTGTTTTAACGACGCGGTTGGTTCGCTCCACCGGATTACAATGCGGCACGTGCACGGGCGTGTATGCGTGTCGTACGCGGTGTGCGGCTAGCATTCGTTCGAGTTTCGCCGAGCGAAGTTGCGTCCCGTTGTCTGACAGGATGACGTCGGGGCACCCGTGCCGAAACAGTATCGCCTCCGCGATGTTGGCGGTAACGGCGGAGGCGGTGGCGCGACGGAGGGGACGCATTTCTAGCCATTTCGAAAATCTATCCTGCATTGTTAATAGCCATGTGTGCCCCCCCTTCGATCGCGGCAAGAGGCCTATCAGGTTGAGCATTACCTGTTGCCAGGGGCGTGCGATGGCGGTTGCGTGGAGGGTGCCCGCCGGTCGGGTCTGCGCTACCTTGTGCTTGAGACACGTTGGGCAATTTCGGACGTAACGCGCTATTTCTCTGAATATGCCCGGTCAATAATAAAGCTGCGCGACGCGGGCGATTGTCTTGGCTATCCCGAGGTGTCCGGCCGTTGGCGCGTCGTGGTTGTGGTGGAGGATTTTGGATCGGCGGTCTTTCGCGACGCATTCTTTCCACTGGCGGTCTCGGCATGGCGTTTATGCCGGAACGATGTATATTCGGGGGTGCATTGTTACAAATTAAATTTGGTACTTTATATAAAATTATATATGGGTCCATGCAAGGGCGTCCACAGGGGGGGGTAAGACAGGGCATTTGCCCCCCCCCTGGAATCAGCAAAAATTAAGCATTGACCCGGGCAACTCACCCGAACCTAAAACTCGAATTCAAATACTGGTCACTGGATAGTGAGAGGTTAGTGGGGGACGCTCTCGTCTACTGTACAAAGTTGGCTTAAAGTAGAAACTCTTTACTAGAAACTGACTATTTGAGGGTTCTGTGTGATTGATGCGCACACGCATAATGGCAGCACCAATAAGAAACGTTGCTCACCAAGCGCAAACGTGCACATACTTATCGAGTCATGTATTCATTCCACGCCGCCATTTTGCGTGCAGATGGCCAGTCTGTAGTAAACATAGAGATATATATCTTATATTTCTATGGTAGTAAAGGTGGCCGAGCGCGGTGCGTACTTCTTACTAACCTCCCACTACCCGAGTTTCGGGTGACCGCGTCGCCCACGTCCTCAGGTTCAGGCATATATGCTGCGAAGTCCCAGATAGAAGATTACAGACAATAGAACCTTTACTTAAGTCGTGGAGGCGGAAGATACGCGTTTAGTTTCAACAACTTTAGACACTGCATATTATCAAGAAGAGACCTTTTTGAAAAAGTCTTCTTGATAGCTCTTTTTAAAATATTATTATAGGTATTATAATAAGTAATATAAAATATTCGAGCATGGACATACAAAACTTTTTTAAAATTATTATTATAGGTAATATAAAATATTCGAGCATGGACATACGAAACTTTTTAAAAAAACCGAGGATAGAGACAAACGACCAGTCTGAAATTCCATCCTTGGCCTTGCCTTCCTCAACTTCCTCTACTTCTACTTGTTCATCGACTTCAACCATTCCTTCAGTTTCATCCAGCGTTACCATTAGCACCAACGTTTTTGATATCGGGCGATACATCGGCGCTATCTCAGACTTATCTTGAGAGAAAAAACTTGAAGTATTTATGAACACATGGATTCCGGAAAAAAACTTCAACTTCAAAAAAGTCAATGAAAAAAGGAACTTTCGATTCGAATGGCTACAAACATATGCTCCTTGGCTAGCATATTCTGAAGTTGTCGATGGTGCCTTGTGTAAATTTTGTGTCCTCTTCAAGCAAAAGGTCCGTCGAGGAATTCAAGGTTTTTTTATTTTGAAAGAGTTCAATAATAATTATAAAAATTTTAATGAGGCAGCACGAAATCATGTTCAATCCGAATGGCATAAACAAGCTATTTCGGATGGAACCAATTTGATGGCCATACAAGAAGACAAGAAACTGCGTATTATTAGTGTAATTTCTCAGTCCAGAGTAGATTTGATTAGAAAGAATCGCGAAAAATTAGGTTCGATTGTACGAACAATAGTTTTCTGCGGAACTCATGACTTGGCCCTTCGTGGAAAAATATCAAATGAAGGTAATTTCAAAGATCTTTTAAAGTTTCGAGTACAAGCTGGTGATTCGGTTTTAAGACAGCATTTGGAAGAAGGTGCACAAAATGCGCAATATACATCTGTTAAAACCGAGAATGAGATAATTGCAATTTGTGAAAGCATAATAGCAAATGATATTGTTTTAAAAGCTAATGTCTCCAAATGCTTCTCAATTCTAGCAGATGAAACCAGTGACATTGCTGGGGTAGAACAGCTTTTTTTAGGCGTTAGATTTGCCGATTTTGAAAATTGCAAATTAATTATACATGAAGAGTTTTTTGGCTTTGTTGAGCTTAAAAAATTTGCTCAGTCTATTTCCGATACTATTTTAGCGAAGTGCCAAAGCTTAAATTGAAACATGGCATATTGTGTAGGCCAGGGATATGATGGATGCTCTGCAATGGCGGGAAAAGAGAATGGCGTGAAGAGTATAATACAACGAAAGTACCCGAATATTCATTATGTTCATTGCTCGTCATACAGATTGAACTTGGTTGTCTATGATTTAAATAAATTAGGCGAAGTTAGGAATACTATAGGTACAATAAAAGAAATAATAAAATTTTTTAGGGAAAGTAATATTCGAAGACAACTGGTTCCTTCAATTCCTATGCTTTGCGAAACACGCTGGTCCGAGAAGCAAAAATCTATTGGCTTATTTAAAAAACATTTCGGAACAATATTGGAAAAATTGCTTGAAATTTCTGAAGGGTCCACTAGTGGAAAGCAAAAAGCTAATTGTTTATATTGTGTTGCAACTAGTCCAATATTTCTATTATGTCTATTTATAATATCAAAATATTCCAAAATATTAGGACCTATTACCGCGTATTACTACAAAATAAACAAATTGTTTGAATCAAAATCATATAAAACGTTTAATCTCTATACTTCATGAAGAACGGAATGAATTTAACAGTATTTTTATAGAATGCGAAAAGTTCAGCCGCTCAATTGGTGTTGAGATTAAAATACCACGGATTGTCTCAAGACAAACTAAAAGAGCGAACTATTCCACAGAAGATCCCAAAGAATACTATAAACTAAGTCTGTTTTTACCGTATATAGATTCGCTTATAAGTTCGTTAACTATTAGATTTTTTAAAGAAAATTCAAGTATTTTCAATCTTTTCCGATTGTACCCTTCCACTTTCAAAACCATGACCCGTGAGCAGAGCAAGCAGTTGTTATTAGAGATTGATGAGAATGGTGACCTACTTAATGAAGGTCTTGTATGGCATAAAATAATAAATGACTCTGAAATATCTACTCTGGACGATATGCTTATTGCTGCCAAATTTGTGCCTGCAATTCAAGCTGTGCTTTTAAAATCGCTATCGTTGCCTGTTACGACAGCAACAATAGAGAGATCATTTAGTACCTTACAGCGTGTTAAGTCATGGTTGCGCTCAACAATGTCTGAATCAAGACTCAGTGGTCTTTGTATGTTAAGCGTCCATAGGCAAAGAATTGTAAATAACGAAGAAAGCTTTATCACCCAAGTGATAGACAAAAGTCAAGATGATAGAAAATTAGTTTTTTTGTTTGACCAAAATTGAAAAAATAAAAATGGTTGAAGTCATATGTAAAAAAGTTAAGAAATGAAATGAATTATAAGGATTTTAAATCTAGAAGTAACATTTTGAATCATGCCCCGCCCTGGAAAAAATCCTGTGGATGTTCTTGGGTCCATGTATCATTATATATGATCATATATAATTCTAAATATAATTAGATATGAACAATAGATAATATATGCACTCATGTATGGATACATATAAGATTCATATGGAAGTATATATAACCCCATATGATTATATGTAATTTCATGTAGCGTTATATATAAAAAGCAAAATTTCCGTACTTATATATGATATTATATATAATTATATATGACTATATGTAATTATACAGGCGATTAAAATATATTTAAATATATACGGTGCCTACCAAAAGTTCCAGGCCACCTAAATAATTTGTGAATAGTTTGAAATATAGGATTGAAATTTATAGGGATACAACGGGATCACAAAATCTATTATTTAAACAAAATTTAAACAAAAGGCTTGCAAACTAGCGAGATATTCGTGCTGCTATAATATATTCTGAACAATACAGATAATCAAAAAAACATTTCGGCCATTACTGTGGCCTTCTTCAGTGTAACAAACAATAACATTAATCGTTGAATATAAATAAACGGAATAGTCGTTACATATTAAAATTAAAATTAAATATTACAGTAACTCCCTTATCTTAACATAATTAAAACCGCCAATCGCTTACATACATGCTTTCGTGTAAATCGTCGATCGCATACATAGTCATCGTGTCGATCCCAATCACAGCTCGCCGAAGCAGAAAACCTAGTTCATCGTGTACAATTATCGTTTGAGCGTCCATAAGTCGATCAAGGAAGGATCCGTCTCTATTGTCCAACAAATTACGGTCAAGGGTATGGATAGGACCGATGCCGAATGTCCTTACATAAATTACTCAATTTATAAATGTTGAAATTAAACGTAATACAATTTAACCCTTGAATGCCACACCTCTCAAGAATCTCGTAAATGACACATGGGGTCTAAAAGACCCCAGCATGAAAAATGTCTCCTTACTCATTGATTTTTTGATATTTAGTTATGAAAATTATTTTCAATGTTGTTCAAGGCTTAGAAAAGAGAATAAAATGCTTATATTGTTAAAACTTCAATTTCAACATAGTATAAAAAATTAAGTAAACTGAGTACTGCTAAGTGTACTACCGGGTAGGTCAATCACTCAACTATCATCAATGGCTGCATTCGAGGAGCGCGCTATTAGCGCTATTGCATCATTCTGTCTTTATCGCTCATCAGGTGTAAAACAAGGATAGAACAAGCAAATAGCGCTAATAGCGCGCTCCCCGAATCCAGCCAATGGGAGTATGAGCTCCATTTTTGGAGGGAACATTTGAAAATATATCATTCTAAAAGGTCTGGGGTCCGCTGGACCCCGGGTGGCATTTAAGGGTTAAAGTTATTCTTAATACCTTGAACAGTAGAAACGCGTGTCGAAGAATACATATTTTGCTGTGGTCGGTCTAATGTCAAATGCAAGAGTCAGAAAATTATCGGGTGAAACATGTAGAAGGGACTGAGTATAGGAGGGGAAAGGCACCTAAGTGGGAATCAGGAAGGAGGTAGTGCGTTAAAAATTGGGAGATAAGCTTCTGGCAATAATTCCGTGTCACTATGTTTATTAAGACCCTCGCTCTGTCTTTTAATATGCAACATCTCAGAAATGAGTCGTTTATTATATATCGGTTCATTATCCAAGATTTTCACCCCTTCCCAATCTAATCTGTGATCCGTTTTAAGGCGATGTTCGGTAATAACTGATAGAGATCCGCTTTTCTTCATAATGTCAAATTTATGCTCCTTGATTCTGGTTTTAAGTTGTCCTTTTGATTGCCCTACATATGTAGCATCACAATCAAAACAACTTATTTTGTAAACTATTCCACAGTGTGCCGATTTATCTAATTTATCCTTACCTGTTGCAATAAAACTGTTCAATTTGAACGGAATTGTAAACGCCGGGCGGCGTTGATATTTTTGGCTAACGTTGTAAAATCTTCTGTGGATTTGATATACGGTATGGTAAAATTAGGAGTTTTATTATCAAAAGTGTGATTGTTATGAGATTGTGTGTTATAAGCAAGGGTTTTGATCCTATTTCTGATCGTGGAAAAAATAAACCCAAGCGGATATCCATTGTTTAATAATGTGTTAATCGCATCTTCTAAATTTTTCTTATGAAACTGTGGGTGTGACAGAAAGATGATGTTATCCGTAAGCCCGTATATTACGCCTCTTTTGTGACAAAGTGGATGGTTTGAATTAAAGTTTAAATATCTACCAGAGAATGTAGGTTTGTAGAAATGGTCGAAAATGATCCTGTCATCCTCTATGACAATGGTGACATCCAAAAAATTAAGTCTGCCTTTCCGTCCGATCTCACAAGTAAATTGCAACCGTTCATGTAAGGAATTAAAAATCTCCAATGTATTATATTATCAATCTCACTGCATGGAGCATCCATTGCAATGTCATCAACATACCGACAATAAAACTGTGAAACATAATTGAGTTGTAGGATTGCAATCTGCTCGAGGTCGCACATGACCATATCCGCCGCCATTGGTGACAGAGGAGAGCCCATCCGACTGCCAAAAATTTGTTTGTAAAATTTTTTGTTGAAAGAAAAATATGTCAAATTAAGAATCAGTCGGATTACAATTATGAATTCGTCAAAAGGAATGTCTGTGTGCTTCGAAATCTCACTCCACCTTTTTGTGATACTTTCCACTACTAGGTCTGTCGGAACATTAGTAAAAAGTGACATGACATCCAATGATATTAATGTACAATTAGAGTCGAAAGGCATACCATTTAGTTTGTTCACTAAATGGTAGCTATTTTTGATATAACTGGGAGATTCCAAAACACCTTTAGACAAAATATCATGTAAACAACAAGCAAGCATATACAACGGCTGTTAATGGATGACACAATTATTCTAAGAGGATTGCCAGGCTTATGTATTTTAGGTAATCCATAAGCTCTCGGTAGAATATCGTCCGTACAATTAAGTTTTCTATACATGGAGTGATCAATATATCCCTTATTCCTCCATCTTGTTATTAGAGAGCGTAACTCACTCGAGAGTTTTTTTTACCGGGTCTTTATTAATTACTTCGTAGATGGAAGTATCCGAGAGCGATGACTCCATGTTCTTTACGTATTCAACCTTGTCCAAAGCCACCGTGACACTACCTTTATCGGCTCTAGTGAAAAGGATGTTTGGATGTTCCTTAATAAACTTCTTAGTTGAAGTTGTCCATCCCAAAATCATTTTATCGTTATTACTGACCGGAAGTTTTTTATTGGCAATTTTATTGACTAAAGATACCGATCGGTTTCTGACTGTCCCTCGGATGGATTCTTGGCATTTATTTATATTCCCTTCTATGTGTTTTATGAACTCAGTAATTAATTTAGGTATCTCATATTTCTTAATCGGTACACCGAACCGTTCCTCCAATTGTAATAGGTAGACGATTTCATCCGGGATTACATATTTGCTTAAATTGCGAAACCAACCATGCTGTGGAGAATCTAATGTAAATTCTTGTTTAAAATTATTAGCTTAAATATTAACTTGAAGTAAATTAGGCCCAAAATTATTTTAAAAAATTCTTTTCCTTGGAATGTCAGAATCCACCGAGTTAACATCACCAGAAAAATAATAATTAATGTCACATATAATAGATTTCTTACGTGTGTTAGAGATTTTCGTCAGCCAATTTATTTTTTTTGTCAACTCTTACCTTTCGGTTATGCCACAGCTGACTTTCGACAATTTCCTGGCGAGCAAAGAAAGCATTTTCGATCCTAGAAGGAAATACATTGGAAATCGACTTATAGACTCTGTACATTTCGTGTCTAATGCACTGTAGGCTTTTGTACGCATCACTCAGTTCGAGTCTTAAAATGGATAAACCGTATCTATGCATGATAATGTTAAGTTTGTTATTATATTTGCTTTGAGAAAGTTTAATGTTAATTTTAATCTATTTAAATTTAAGTGTGCAGGGATCACCTCCAATCTAATGCACGATCTTATGAATCTGATTTTAATTCGCAGAGAGACACAAGTGTTTATTAATTTAATATATTTAATTTAATATATTTGTTAAGCAATAAGCAAGAATAATCCCCGAAATAAGTTCTGATATATTTGAAAAAAGGTACTTTGAAACGCAACATATCGCCCGCGTGAATATAAACAATTAATAGATAGTGTTTGCTTAATATAAACAAAATTTAAACAAAGGGCTTGCGAACTAGCGAGATATTCGTGCTGCTATAATATATTCTGAACAATACTGAACAATCTATTGTTTAACCACAAAAACACCCACCTCCACACCCCCGGGGGACGGGGGAAAAGGGGAGCCAAAAAATCTTAAATGGCATGTGGGGTTGCGTGAGGACTCGTTCGAAAGGGCTTTCCGAGACGAAAACAACGCGATGTTGCCGAGGTCTCTATGATTTTTTTTTTTTGCAGAGTTATGATTATTTGAACATTTCTATTGAGATTTTGCGATAGCGAAGGCCCACGGCGACAACAGAAAAAAGATAATGCTTCACGCGGGCACGCGCGTTCCTGTGTGTGTGTGTGTGTGTGTGTGTGTGCGTGCGTGCGCGCGCGCGCGTGTCCGGCCAATCAACCCGGGAAAAAAAACCTCTTATTTATTCATATTACTATATATTAGTTTATAAACAAAACAATTTCCGACGCCAGCAAATAATTCAAAATAAGTCGTTTTATTTTCGACCCAACTGGCCAATTGAAACAAGATTGCACGACGTTTCGACCGAATTCCGGTCCTTATCAAGTGCTTTAATTCAAGTTACACCGATCCGCATAACAAACTTAATTGCATATGACCAAAATTTATTAATAAGTTTTCTTTGTATTTTTTGGTCATATGTATGAAAAAATTGAAAAGCAATCCTATAAGAAAAAAACCTCAAAAATCAACGAAGTGGCAAAGTCTTGGTTTAACATGGGCATCATCAATGAGCAAGTTTTTAGACATTTGAATTGCACCAATGGGAATCTTCCGCGCAGTTACGGGCTCCCGAAGATTCATAAAATTGGCTCACCATTACGTATAATTGTTTCCACTTTAGGCAGTCCGCTCTATAATATCGCCAGTCGTTTGCAAAATATTTTGGAAAAATCTGTTCCTAATCCTGAATCATATGTTAAGGATAGTTGGTCTTTTGTAGAATTGATTAGAGGAGTAAGAGTGGGAGACGGTGATGTTTTAATTTCGTTAGATGTCACTTCTCTTTTCACTAACGTACCTAAAGATCTTGTTTTGAAAGCGATTGAAGAGAGATGGAATTACATCACTACAAAAACTGATCTCAGCCTTCCACAATTCTTGAGTGCTGTAGACTTGATCCTCAGTTCTACTAGTTTTATGTTCAACGGCCAATTTTATGAACAGATCTTCGGAAGCCCGATGGGGTCTTCCCTCTCTCCTATCTTAGCTGACATGGTCATGGATGAGGATTTAGAGAAACATTGTATACAGCGGCTCAGTTTCAGGATATCCTTTTTCAAACGATATGTGGATGATATTTTCGTGGTTGTTCCCGAGTCGGGTATTAGGGAATTATTAGACAGTTTCAACAATTACCACGATAGATTAAAATTCACTTATGAAATGGAAAGGAACGGTAAATTGAGTTTCTTTGATACCACGGTCATCCGCGAGGGAGGCTCATTGCTCACGAATTGGTTCCGTAAACCAACTTTCTCGGGCCGGTATATAAATTATTTTTCAAACCATTCTATGAAATATAAAATTAACATCGTAAGGAATTTGGTTGATCGGGCGATTTTTTTGTCCGACGCGCGGTTTCACAAGTCTAATATTAGTGAAATAAAAAAGATCCTTATTAATAATTGTTACCCGAAAAAAGTTGTTGATAAATATGTCAATGTCCGGCTTGGCGAATTGCGAAATCGTAACAACAATGATCCTGTCAGTAGCGAAGTGGCCCAAGATCCTCGAAGGTGCATTACTGTACCTTATATAAAGGGCCTTAGCGAGAATGTTAGCCGTACAATGCGAGACATGAACTTTAGAGTTCTTCACACCATCCCGAAGAGATTGGATTGTGTCATTAGGAAGGGTAAAGATGGGTTGCCGAATCTCAGTCAGACTGAGTTAGTAGTTTATAAGATTGATTGTGCAAATTGTGATGCGGTATATATTGGCCAGACAAAAAGGCATTTAGAAACACGCATCAAAGAACATCGATGTGATCTCAGGAAAAATGTAGATAATCATTCTGTTGTGAGCAAACACCGTCTTGCACACAATCATGATTTCAAGTGGCAGCATCCGAAAATTTTATACAAAGAAAAACATTTCAAAAAAAGAGAAATATCGGAAATGTTTTTCATTAAAAAACATGATTGCACAATCAATTTACAAAACGATACTGAAAGCCTGCCATCTATTTATAACCGTGTCATTGGTATTACTTAGTCGGCCCTGTATATTCGGTTCTGCTCGTTTTTCCCCCAGAGCGCCGTTTGCTATCCGCGGATTACGTTTGACAACTTCATTTCGACTTTGACTGTCTTACTGTTCGGACGTTGTGCCTCGATATGGCTAGAGACGTTTTGATTTCACCGTTTGTTTTGGAGCGCATAAAAATTGTAAGCTTTTAACTAATTTTTACAGTGTTAATTGATTTTATTGTTTTTGACTAGCGCGATATTGTAATGATTTTGTATAGTTTTCTTATTGTTAAATGTATTATTTTCTCTTTTGTTTAGTTTTGCGTTTGTCTTGACGTTGTCAGGACACCACGTCAACGATGCAATTAAGTTTGTTATGCGGATCGGTGTAACTTGAATTAAAGCACTTGATAAGGACCGGAATTCGGTCGAAACGTCGTGTAATCTTGTTTCAATTGGCCAGTTGGGTCGAAAATAAAACGACTTATTTTATATTAGTTTATATTAGTAGATACATAATTATATATGATTATATAAGAAGTGAAAAATATAGTCTTAAACAATATTATATGGCCATATATAAGAATATATAAATAATAATTATACCTGACCATGTATGAACATATATGATTATATACTCGGGAAAAAATACCTTTTATTTGTTCATATTAGTAGATATATAATTATATATGGTCATATAAGAAATGGAAATATAATCTTGAACAATATTATATGGCTAAATCTCTTTGAGCATAACTTCATATAGTCATATATGGTCTTATATACTAGTAGGGGACTTCCGGTTCCGGAGAGAACGAGAGTGACAGGTGTGCAAGTGAGCGAGAGCAAAAGGGTTTAGAAGAGAGTGACAAGGGAGGCTGAGGAAGGAGAAGGTGATAGAGCGAGGAGGTGTGTAGGTGAGAAAGTGAGGAGGTAAGAAGGGGAACAGAGGAAGGGCAGGTAAGAGGAGATAAAGGGAGGTAAAGTGTCTAGGCACTGAGAAGGTGGAAGCACGAACGGTAGCTGAGCTAGAGAGGCGCACGGTGGGTGAGCCGAGCCGCGAGCGGCAGCACGAGGTAGGGCGCGAACAATAGCGAAGAGAGAGGGGCGACTCGACGCAGGATCCGGGACGCGGACAGCAGCGCGAGGCAGGGCATAGAGTAGGTGGTGGAGCTAGAGGGGGAAGTGAGCCGAGTTAGGAGGAGATGAGTGAAGGGAAAAAAAACGGGAGGAAGGGAAAGAGTGCGATAGGTAAGGTTAAGGAAAAGGAGAAAGTTAGAAGGGGGAGCACGGGAAATATAGAAGAGTTATGGAAAAGGAAGAGGGAGGAAATGGATAGGAGCGGGGGGGAGGAAAAGGAGGAGATTTTTAAGAGAAGTAACATGACGGCAAGATCTCCTAAAAAAGACTCGGAGATAGGTGTGAAGGAGTTGGGAGAAAGAATGGGAGAAATGATGGAGGAATTTAGGGCAGTGAGAGAAGAGCTTAGGGAGGGTTTCAAGGAGCAGGGTAGGAAGATGAGAGAAGAGATAGAGGACCTGAGAAGGGAGTTTAGGGAGCGAGAGAAGAGATGGAAAGAGGAGAGGAAAGAGACAAATAAGCAGAAGGAGAAAATGGAAGAAAGAATAAGGAGATTGGAGGAAAAAATGGAAGAGAGGAAGGAGGAGAAGAAGAAGGAGGAAAGAAACGGTAGAGGGGAGGGGGGGGAGAAAATGAGAGAACTGGAGAGAAGGCTGGAAAGGAAAGAAAAGGAGGAGAGAAGAAGAAACATTGTAATAAGAGGGCTGGAAGTAAAAGAAGGAGGGAGGAGAGAAAATGCGGAAAAGTTACTAGAAGGAATAGGAGCGAAAGTAAAGGCAATAGAGGTGAAGAGAATAGGAGGTGATGCAGAAAAAGGAAGGAAAATGGTGCTGTTGAAATTGGAGAACGAAGAACAGAAATGGGAGGTTATGGAAAAAAAGAGGAGCCTAGTGGGGAGAAAGGAAAGAATTACGGAGGACCTATCGTGGGAGGAAAGAAGAATGAATTGGAAGTTGAGAGAGATAGCGAGAGGGGAGGAAAGAGAGGGTAGGAGGGCATGGATTAAGGCAGGCAGAATAAGGTTGGAAAATACTTGGTGGAGATGGGATATGGAAGAGGAGGTGTTAAAGGACGAAAGGGGAAGGAAAAGAAAGGAGAGTAGAGGAGAGAAGGAAGGGAAAGAAGGTAAAGGAGGAGAGGGAGAGGTAGGAATGGAGACGGGGGAATAAGAGGAGAAGAGGATAGAGGGGGTGAGATAGAGAAGGACAACGCGAAAGTTAGAAGAGAAGAAGAGGGGGAAAGTAAGTCAGTTTGGAGGATAGTATTCTGGAACGTAGCTGGGTTGGAAAATAAAGATAAGGATTTTTGGGAAGGGCTGAAGAAAGAAGATGTGTTAGTCATGTTAGAGACCTGGATAGGAGAAAAGGGCTGGGAAAAAATAAGGGGGAGACTTCCAAAAGGGTACGAGTGGGGGGTGCAAATGGCGAAGAAAAAGAATAAAAAAGGAAGAGCAATAGGAGGGATGATAATGGGAATAAGGAAGGGATTAAAAGAAAAGGGAACGGCAATAGAAGTAGATAGGGAGGGTTGGATTGCGGGAAAGGTCAGAACAGGTGGCGAGAACTGGAGTATTATAGGGGTGTATGCAAAGAAAGAGGGGATGGAGGAGAACGTACAAGAGTTAGGAGATAGAATGGAAAAGAAAGAAGAAGGAAGGTATACGATAATTGGGGGTGATTTTAATGCGAGGACTGGTCAAGAAGGTGGGAGGATAGAGGAAGAGGAGGGAGGAGGACTGGGAGAAGGAAGAAGGTCGAAGGACAAGAAGGTGGACAGAGAGAGGAGGCTGTTGGTAAATAGCTTAGAGGAGAGAGGATGGGAGATATTCAATGGAAATGTGAGAGGAGACGAGGAGGGGGAGTTTACTTTCACGGGGGGAAGAGGAGATACGGTGATTGACTACATAATAGGGGAAGGAGAAGTAAGAGAGAAGATAGTGAGCATGGTAGTGGGGGAGAGAGTAGACTCGGACCATCACCCATTGGAAATAGTAGTAAGAAGGGGGAAAGAGGAGGAAGG
The DNA here is from genome assembly GCF_003070985.1 of Temnothorax curvispinosus. Classification (NCBI taxonomy): domain Eukaryota; kingdom Metazoa; phylum Arthropoda; class Insecta; order Hymenoptera; family Formicidae; genus Temnothorax; species Temnothorax curvispinosus. The sequence goes on along the minus strand of NW_020215262.1, from coordinate 92,984 downwards.
CAGGAGAGGAGGGTGGAAGAAAAGAAGCAGGGGGGTGTGGAACGAGGAAGGAGCAAAGAGGTTTATAGAAAAAATAGGAGAGGTGGAAGAAAAAGAAGAAGAGTTGAATAAGGAATGGGAAGAAATGGAAACAAGAATAACAGAGGCAATAAAAGGGGTAGAGGAGGAGCTGGGAAATAAGAAAGGGAAGGTGGGATGGTGGGATGAGGAATGTCGAGAAGCGAAGAAAGAGACAAGGAGAAAATTAAGGGACTGGAGAAAGAAAAGAGGAGAGGCCAGTGCGTACAAGGAAAGGAAGAAAGAATTTAAGGAGATATGTAAGAGAAAGAAGGAAGAGGAGAACCAGAGATGGGAGAGAAAAGTGGAGGGAGCAAGGAGGGAGGCGGAGGTATGGGAGATAGTGAATAGGGAGAGAAGGAAAAGGAGGGGAATAGAGGAAGGAATAGAAGAGGAAGAATGGAAAGAGCACTTTATGAAGTTATTAGGAGGAGTAGAGGGGAGGGTGAGGATGGGGAAGGAAGGAGAGAGGGAAGAAAAGGAAGGAGAGGAGGAAGAGGAGATAAGTCTAGAGGAAATGAGGAGAGTTATAAAAAAGCTAAAGGACGGAAAGGGAATGGGAAAGGATGAGGTTCCAGGAGAGGCCTGGAAGCGAGGGGGGAAGGGTTTGGAGGTTTGGGCATGGAAATTTATCAATAAGATATGGAAGGGGGGAGGATGGCCGGAAATTTGGAAGGAAAGTATAATTGCGCCAATCGTAAAGAAAGGGGAAGGAAAGAGGGCAGAGGAATATAGAGGGGTGACAATAATGCCTTCTTTGTATAAGGTGTACACGGCTATTCTGGCGGAGAGGCTAAGGGAGGAGATAGAGGGAAAGAGAATGGTACCGCACAACCAGACAGGTTTTAGAAGGGGAATGGGAACGATAGACAATATTTACGTGTTGAACTACATGGTGAACAGAAGGTTAGAGAAGAAAGGGGGAAAACTGATAGCATGTTTTGTGGACCTTAAGGCGGCGTTCGATTCGGTGGATAGAGGAATACTAATAAAAGCTATGAGAGAAAGGGGAATAAGGGAAGGACTGGTGAGAAGGACGGAAGAGATGTTAAGAGAGACGAAGAGTAGGGTAAGAGGAGGAAACGAATTGGGAGAAGTATTCTGGACGGGGAGGGGAGTAAGACAGGGATGCCCTTTGAGCCCGATTCTGTTCAATGTGTTGCTAGCGGACCTGGAAGAGGAAATGGGTAGAGTTAAATGGGGAGGGATAATGCTAGGAGGCAAGAGGGTGTATACTCTGGCCTACGCGGATGATATAGTGCTAATCGCAGAGGACGAGGACCAAATGAGGAGTCTGATAGAAAGACTAGAGGGGTACCTGGGCAGGAAGAGATTGGAATTGAACGTGGGGAAAACAAAAATAATGAGGTTTAGGAAAGGAGGAGGGAGGGACAGTAAGAGAAAGTGGAGATGGGAAGGAAAAGAGTTAGAAAAGGTGAGGGAATTTCGGTATTTAGGATACGTGTTTCAAAGAAATGGAGGGCAGGAAGCCCAAATAAGGGAAAGGATCAAAAAGGCGGCCGCAGTGATGGGAAAAGTCTGGGGGATAGGGAAGAGGAGATTCGGGAAAGACTGGGGAAAAAGACTGTGGCTGTTCGATAGACTGGTGTGGACGGTGTTGAGTTATGGAGCAGAAATATGGGGATGGAGAGAAAGGGAAGGAATAGAAAGAATGGAAGAAAGGTACATTAGATGGGTGTTGGGAGCGGACGTGAGAACACCGTGGTATCTAGTGAGGGAGGAGTTACAAAGGGAGAAATTAAGAGGGAGAGCAGGAATGAGGGCATGGAGATTTGAGAAAAAGTTAGAGGAGGGTGGAGGAAGTGAACTGGCGAGGTCTGCCTGGGAAGAGGTGAAGGAAAGAGAGATGGAAGGGAAAGCTGGCTCAGATTGGGAAAGAGAGAGAGGAAAGTTCTTCGAAGACAGAGGTGTGGGGTTAAAAGAGGTGGAAAAGATAAGAGGAGATGGAGACGAATGGTTTCTTAAATTGTTTGAAGAGGATAGGGAGACGCAGAGAAAAGAGAGATGGGAGAGGATCGAGAAATCAGAGTATAATAAGTGGTATAAGTGGATAGAGGGTATCCCGGAATATTTGAAGAAGGGATGGGGAGAAAGTAGATGGGGAAGGGTGGCGAGATTCAGATTAGGGAACGAGATAAGAGAGAGCAGATACTGGGAAGCGGAGGAGAAAAAGAAGTGTAGGTTGTGTGGGAATAAGGAGGAAACGTGGGAGCATGTATGGGAAGAATGTAGAAGATAGAATTCAGGAAAGGGAAGCTGGCAGGAAGCGGTAGGATGGGTTTTGGACGAGAAAGGAGGAGGAGAGGAATGGATGCTAGAATTAGAAGGGGAGAGAATGAGTGGAAAGGGAGATTTGGAGGAGTTAAAGGAGGGTAGTGGGGAAGACGGAAGGGGAGATGGGGGAGGAGGATAAGTGGAGGGGAGGAAGAGGAAAGGAGAGAAAAGGAGAAGTGATTAATTGTTCTGTTACAGAGCAGGCAGGATGGAGCGTGAAGGGAGAATGATAGTGGAGGCAGTGGAAGGGATTGTAGAGGAGAAGTTAAGGAAGATGCTGAGGGAAAAGAAGGAGGAAGACAGAAAAAAAGACGAGAGGATGGAAGAGCTGGAGGAGAAGGTAAGGAGGCTGGAGAGAAAGATAGAAAGGTTGGAGCAAAGTGGAGGCAAAAGGAAGAGGGAGGATAGCGAGGAGAGTATGGCGGGAAAGAAGAAATGGTGGGCAGGTGAGGGTGAAAGGAACGAGGACGACTTCAGAAAGAGGAATATAATTATAAGAGTGGAGAAAGAGAAATGGGAAGGTAAGGAGACCAACTGGGAGAAAGTGAAGGAGCTCTTCGCAGAAGGGCTGAAGGTGAAGGTGAAGGTAAGAGAGGTGATAGTGGTGGGGCAGAGAGGGATTTGGTTAACGATTTTGGTAAAGTTAGGAGACGAGGAGGAGAAGAGGCGGGTTTTGGAGGCGAGGAGAAGGGCAGGGAACTCCATAGGAGTTAAGATTCACGAGGATAAGTCGGTGGAAAGGAGGGTTAGGGAGAGAGAGAAAGGGAGAAGGGAGGTGCACAAGTACACAGGGAGATCGGCGGAGGAAGAAATCGCGAGAGGGATGGAGGAGAAGCTTCTCTTGAGCCCAGAGGAGGAGAAGGAGGAGGGACGAGAGAGGAAGCAGGCCAAATAGGGAGGAGTCGACAGGAAGGATGGAGGTGGAAGGAAGGAAGGAAGAATTGACGGCAGAAGCGGAGGAAGAAGAAGAGGGATGAAGAGGGGAGGGGAGGGGGGGTAAATATTTTTGTAAGGTCGCAAATGGCCAAGCACAGGGGAAAGAAAATGTACGAGGTTTGGGTACGTTCCTCATAAATAAAAACGCCTTGTAAACCCTACGGGGAAATGCAATAAACGGCATACATACATACATACATACTAGTAGGGGAGACCGGGGCTAAACAGTCTGGATTTTTTCGGTGCCGATTTTTAATAACAAAATAAATAATTTAAGTTAAATATTGTATACCACTGGCACTGTAAAGAGTGAACCTTTAGCTACAAAATTTATTTAGGAAATTTTTATCTACGTCGCTTTGTTTAACCGGTATGGAACAAAAACGACAACGGTGCAAAAATTGAAATCTCAAAAATGCCGAGGTAAAAGCGTTCCGCCCCGGGGCTAATCAGTCACATTGCATTTTCTATACATATACGTACATCTAATCCTGAAAAATGATAAGATACATTTTAATAATTGTTTTTTAAGAGAAAAATATAAAAATTTATTTAAAATTGTTATGCAAAACATTATTAAAAAATAATTGTTTTACCTATTCCATAAAACAATTTAGGCACGAGAATACAGATCCTGACAAGCGCACTACGACGACGACGACGACGGCCACGACCACCACTCGACGATGACGACGACGACGACGACGACGACGACGACGACGACGACGACCACCACCACCGACACCACCACCACTACAACGGCGGCGACAATGACGCCGAAACAATGCGGCGAACGCTGGACGATGCGGTTGCACGCGCGACTGTCACTGACACAACGACCAACAACGACGATCTACCGCGGCCGGGACGATCTACCACGCGCGCGGCATGTCAACTCTCGCGCGGAAATTGCGGGATCTCAGAGCCGTGCCGTGCCTCGCCGCGCCGTACCTCGCCGACGTGCCGTGAGTGCGAGCGATCTCGAAAACAACGGTCCGCCATCTTTTCGGTCCGCCAAAACTCCAAAACACCCGTTTTGCGACGATACGTGGGTACCATTTCTCTCCTACACAAACTGACGCACGTGCAAAGGAAGACACGCCTGACACGCTCGAGGGAAACCTAACCTGAAATCGCAGTGAGCTGAAGTCGTGCGCCCGGCGCGCCACAGTGACGAGATTAGCCCGATTAGCCCCGGGTGCTTGTAGACTGATTAACCCCAAACACAAGTTTCAGGTTTGATCGCCCATAAAATATTATACATCAACGATAATGAAAAAACTACACTGGATTCGTGTTCAGCATGCATTACTCTTTATAATCACGTACCTCGAGATTTGGAGAGCAAATATTATTGCAGATATTACAAAATTTCCACGCGCAGAAAATTTCATTTTTACCTTCCGAAAACACGTTTGCCCTCGTAAAAATCATAACACGGCAGGTAACCTGCCGAAACTCCGTTGGTCACATGGGTACTATAAGCAGAGTTTACAATGTTAATAGCGAGTTCGCACAATATACCGGTTCCGAGATATTTGATTAGACGTATTTACCCCGTAGACGTTTTAGCCCCGGTCTCCCCTATATTATTATGTGTGATCATGTAAAAGTATATTTATAAGGTTAAAGATAATCATATATGAATATATAATCTATAATGGATCTATCCATATAAATTTGTATAACTGTTAAAATATTTTTTTAGTATATTATTTTACTTGACAATATCAAATTAATATAAAATATATTATTTCTAGTTTCAGTTTACACAATTTTTTCTAATTTTGCATAAGATACTTAATTTTTTTAATTGACATAAATTTTTATTAAATATTTTCGTAAACAGTAAAATTACCACTAATAATTCGTGAAAAAAACTGTTTTATATAATATATATTATAGTTCTTATAAACAAATAATTGTATTATTTAATTGTATTTAATTGTATTATTTTGCAAACATACCTTATAATTTAAACTGAAAATAATATAATCGTATATGAAATGATATAGTCATATAATAGCGAATTCGGGCGCTTGCACTAGTGCACTCTGAGTGCGCACTAAGACTTGTTCTTAATCAATTGTTATATTTACAGGTCATCTTAAATACTTTTTAGTCTATAAAATGATTTGTACAGCATCCATATAGATATTACAGATTGTTTTATTGGCTAACAAGTTTTTAAATGTGTATTTAAGCGACTTGAAATATAAAAATAGATTATAAACAAGCCTTATAGTGCGCACTCAGTGTGCACCAGTGCAAGCGCCCGAATTCGCTATTAGATATGATCAGATCAGAATATTGCATCTTAAAGTATCCGATAGATGGCATTCGATGTGATCTGTTTATCGTATTTAAAATTTGACAAACAGTGTTATAAGAACGGCATCAAAAAGACATGACACTGTCTCGCGCTATTCTCGCGCGACGCTGTCTCGAAGCGACAAAATTTTTGTATTAGTTATATCGTGAAGTCCACTCTTATAATAAAGTAGCACGCTTAAAAAATAACATTTGAAAATATATAAAAATTTTTTAAAACCTATTTAAATATACATATATGTCCCTATATATAATCTTATATAATTATATATGACCATATAAACTCTTATCAGGCCAAAATTCATATATGATAAGATCGCTTCTTATATGAACATATAAGAACATATAAGACATTATAAGAGTTTTTTTTCCGGGAAGGCAAGACCGCTAGCGTATCCGGCCAACTATCGGGATGGGAACATTGGTGTATGTGAAGGAATAAAAACACTAATTATTTTATCAAATGTTGGCCGGACACGCTAGCGGTCTTCCCTTGGTTGGCCGGACACGCACGCACGCACGCACGCACGCACGCACGCACGCACGCACGCACGCAC
>NW_020215262.1:81342-86798 GCF_003070985.1 Temnothorax curvispinosus | reverse complement strand
CACGCACGCACGCACGCACGCACGCACGCACGCACGCACGCACGCACACACACACACACACACACACACACGCACACGCGCACACACACGCACACACACACACACACACACACACACACACACACACATACACAGGAACGCGCGTGCCCGCGTGAAGCCTTATCTTTCTTCTGTTGTCGCCGTGGGCCCTCGCTATCGCAAAATCTTAATAGAAATGTTCAAATAATCATAACTCTGCGAAAAAAATCGTAGAGACCTCGGCGACATCGCGTTGTTTTCGTCTCGGAAAGCCCTTTCGAACGAGCCCTCACTCAACCCCACATGCTATTTAAGATTGTTTTGCTCCCCCCCCCTCCCCCCGTCCCCCAGGGGTGTGGAGGTGGATGTTTTTGTGGTTAAATAATAGACTTTGTGATCTCATTGTATCCCTATAAATTTCAAGCCTATATTTCAAACCATTCACAAATTATTTAGGTGGCCCGGAACTTTTGGTAGGCAATGTTTCATATACAATTTGATATGATTATATATGAGTTCTTATAATTTATACATAAATTATATAAAGAAAGCATTTATCCACATAAATTATATATAATTATATATAACCATATATAAACACAACACATGAGCATTATATATATTGTACTTTTAAATTCATCCTATTTATACTTTGACCATACAACCTGACAAAAACAACACCTTTTATGGACTGGACCCGCTTTATTCTCGCCTCCGAACGAGGAATTAATTATGTAATTTCGCTGACTACATTTTATCTCCGGTTTTGACTTCGTAGATGCAATGACAAAAACTCAGTATGTATTCGTTAGGCTCTCGAACGGTGATGTGGCTCTATAGGTTTAAGAATTTTATATTTTTGTAACTACGACGAATACCTATACACACATTTATGTTAACCTATATATATTTTATACTACGGCTGAAGAAGACTCGGTGAAGTAAAAAAACGTTCCGTTCTTTGTACATATTGTTACGCTCGACACGCGTTTGCCGCACTCGCACTCTCACCACACTCGCAAACGCGCCGCGCTTCCCCGTCACCGGGAATAAAGATACTCTCTTCGATTATAAAAGAACGGATTTATTGCTCAGATACAACGAGACACGTCTGACAGGTTCGAGATCCAGAGCGTAAATCTGACAAACGATATTTACAAACAACCGTCGCTAAGGACGATTCGCGACTTCTCGCTACGGGGCGACTCGTATGAGCGCACGGCACGGTCGTACAGCACGGGCGTAACAATATGTTAATTAATTATATGGTTTAACATCTACTAATGCTCGATCATTGGCCTTTTTCTTTTTAATTTTTATATTCATACGAGCGTGATTATTATTATTATTATTATTTTTATCCTAAATTCAGATTATCCGATAAATGGCATCCGATAGGATTCGTTTCTCGTATTTAAATTTTGACAAATAGTGGTATAAGAACGGTATCAAGAAACACGGTAGTGTCTCACGCCAAGCAGCGCCAAGTCATGATATATGGGATAAATCATTTCACTTTTAATTCCATAGCTTTTGAAAAAATATACACTTAATTTATCAATGCTTTATTATCGAAATTAAACAGTTTTTTTTCAATCTATATTGACTATATATAATCATATATGATTATATATAGGGTGCGTTCGGTTTGGACGCTCACGCGCTGTAAGCGCTCACGCTTATAAGCGCTGTTTTCAATCGTTCGATTTGGTATCTGAGCGCTTACACAATAGTAAGAAATGTCATTCGTTTTGGCAATGTAAGCGACTATGAGCACGTCAAAATGGCAGACGATAGGTTATTGTGTGTTATATTTGCACAAATAATAACATTATTAGAATTATTATTCGATGAGGAAAAATATTTAATTTTTAAAATAAATCCTTTTTTTTAGAATAAACCGAGCAACATTTAATTTTATTCTACAAATTTTAAAACCTAAAATTACTAAGATCAAAATTAGGACGTAAAACAATATCACCTAAAAAACAATTATTTATCGCTATATGAAAAATAATCACCCCGGATTTACATCGGTATGTTATTAATATTATTATTACACTGTGTTGTTTCAATTTTTCAATCAAATAAAGGGAAGTGAAAGAAGCAATGCCACGCGCGGTAATTAATGCGCAATTAAAATAAGTCAATAATAAAATATATATATTAGTTAATACAAATTCGGACGTTTCGACACTTTTTGTGTTATCTTCAGCGTAAAAATGAAAATAATACATGAAAATTTCAGTCGACAAATTAAGACGATAAATTACAGTCAATCGCGATAAAATGAGTCAATCAATAGAAAAGCGCAGTCGAATCAATAAAATAAAATTCATACGAATGTTTGGTAGTCTGTCAGTTTTCTAAACCGTGAATCGGAGTCGCAATATGTTAAAAAACGCAATGTATCAATATTAAAATTACAATCACAAATTCTTACTTACGGAGCATTACAGACCAGTAAGTCGCAGTGTTAAAATGTACCTGTCGCTCTGACATATCGTGAGTGAGTGAAGCATTGGTAGAAATCGGAAGGTTAACATAATAAAAGCGGTGTATACATAAGTTAATGGTGGGGATAAAAATTCACAACAAATAACTCTAAATTTTTTAAACAGAACAATTTAAGAACATAACAAGGGATTTAAAAGTGAGATTATCGTATAATAGCTTAAACAAAATGCGAACCTTCATAAAAGCTCATAAGGATAGTCTCCCACATTCTAAACAATGTAATGTAGTATACAAAATTAACTGTAATGAGTGCGACGCATCTTATATGTAAGCCAAACGAGCAGACAATTACAAACAAGAATTAATAAGGAACACCAGAACCATATATATAAATTAGAATACCTACATATAATCATTCTGTTATAACAGATCATAGATTAGCATTGAATCATAATTTCGATAATGTGGAAATTCTATAAATAATGAATCGTATTTTTATAAACGCTTAATTTCCGAGATGCTGTGCGTAAAGAGACAGGAATGGATTGAATTTGCAGACGGACACGGAAGGTTTACCGAATACTTATTTGAACGTTATTGATGGGTTATCAAAAATTTAGAGTTATTCGTTGTTAATTTTTATCCCTACAATTAAACTCGAATGTATACACCGCTTTTATTATGTTAACCTTCCGATTTCTACCAACGCTTATTCACTCACTCACGACATGTCAGAGCGACAAATACATTTTAACACTGCGACTTACTGGTCTGTAATGGTCCGTAAGCAAGAATTCGTGATTGTAATTTTAATACTGATACATTGCGTTTTTTAACATATTATTGCGACTCCGATTCACGGTTTAAAAAGGACAATCGAATCTCTCCTTTCTACCTGGTCTGGTCTTCCAACCTGGGAGAAACGTCGAAGGTGCGATCGATTCGGAGCATATCCTGACAGACTACCGAACATTCGTATAAATTTTATTTTATTGATTTGACTGCGCTTTTCTACTAATTGACTCATTTTATCGCGATTGACTGTAATTTATCGTTTGAAATTTTCATGTATTATTTTCATTTTTACGCTGAAGATGACACAAAAAAAGTGTTGAAACGTCCGAATTTGTATTAACTAATATATTTTATTATTGACTTATTTTGATTGCGCATTAATTACCGCGCGTGGCTCTAATTGCTTCTCTCACTCCCTTTATTTGATTTATTCAGGAGAGCCTATATATTTCGTTTATTCAATTTTTAATTTATATTTGTGTATGCATATAATTTTTCCTTGCTTAATATTTAAATTATGTACAGATCCATTTGTGAGAAATTCAATGTAGGGAAAACCACTACGTTAAATGCTAGAAATTGGAATATCGTTACAATTTTTCCGTCTATAATTCGATTTGACGACATGTTTGTTGATATGCAATTCGCTAACAATGCGTTCCGAAATGAACGTAAGCGATTACGCTTAATCACGCTCACACTGCCCTACCTTGCAGAAATAAGCGTTTGTCAGCAGATGTTATGACGTCAACGATGACGTCATTAGTTGATCCGTAAGCGCTTACAACGCTAAAGCGAACGACGTGAGTAACGCTCATAAGCGCTTACAGCGCGTGAGCGTCCAAACCGAACGCACCCATAATTATATATGATCATATAGAGACAAAATTCATATATAATTGCATCATATTTAATCATATATATTTATATATAATTATATATAATCTTTTTTTTCCGGGTAGGCCAAAAAATGTCATAAAGCCTTTAGAATCTTATTGAAATTAATATGATATTAATTGCATTTAATCGAGCTTTTTCAGCAGGGTTACGTTAACCAAGCGTAAGCCTTCGTTGTAACGCCTAACAATTCAACAATCAGTAAATTGCCAATGATGGGCCAGTATTGGCTGATAGATTCTTGGTCAATAATTGAGCGCCATAGCTTCGGTCAAGCCTTGGCTTCGTTGCCACTACTGACATTCCTACATGATGTATGTGTCGAAGACAACCTTATCTTCCGCGGTTCTTCTTCTGCGTTGGAGAGTGTGTTGATTTTAACATTCTTCATCTGTCTTTTATCTTTTATGATTGTCAAATCTTCCCTCTCACCTGTATTTCATCTATTATTTATCGATCAAAATCCACTCCTCAGTCTCAATTATTCTCAAGATCCTCGTTTTCGTTTCCTTCAATTGCATTATTTGCAACACATATGTATAAACATGCACGCGTACACACGCACACGTACACACACACACACACACACACACACACACGCACGCACGCATGCACGCACGCATCATTCTAGCGGTACATAATATAAAAGTAACTCGGAAACATTCAGATCATATGGCGATATATTACCTACGCGCATATATACTAAGAAACAAAATTATCGCAATAAAAATTTACGTCAAAAATTTGCCCAACTTCAAATAAGCATAACTGCGCGAAAAATTGTCATATCTGAAAGATTTTTTTGAAGTGAAACTTCTTTAGGCACGGTAGTGAGTTCGATTCGCGACACGAAAAAGTGTAACGGAAGTGAAACTTCTTTGGTACGGTAGTAAGTTCGATTGTGCGACACGAAAAAACTTCACGAAATAGTGTCACGAAAATTCGACCAACATGCGTACAAAGTGAAACTCCTTTTGGATCGGTAAGTAAATTCGATTTTGCGACTCAAAAACGCGTCACAAAAATTCGATTAGGCGTACGGCACTGGCGAGACGAATATAGTGAGAACTGCGTGTAACACTATATTTTCGAGTTGCGGGCGGCTTGGAGTGACTAATTCCGTTGTATTGTTTTTGTATTAATTTCAGAAAAGTTATGGCAAAGCCTTGCCTTATATAGGGAAGACCAGAGCAAACTTAAGTATTTATACTATTCTTTGTGAAACTAAACTGTTTATAGTGTCACACACACACACACACACACACACACACACACACACACACACACAC
>NW_020215262.1:80055-81332 GCF_003070985.1 Temnothorax curvispinosus | reverse complement strand
CACGCACACGCACACGCACACGCACACGCACACGCACACGCACACGCGCGCGCGCGCATGTGCATTCGGCTCACAGACATCGACTTAAACAGTCGCGTACAATAAGTTAAATAAACACCACGTTAACCAAGTATTCAGAAGACTTTTTTCCTCGTCTCATCTCTGATATCACATCCTTCCATGAGAAAGCATTCTTCAGATATCAAATATATCCAACATGTTATATATAATAATTGATATAAATGTATTATCTTGAAAATTATAATTTATTCATGCGTACGTTTCTATTACAATAATAATATAATATAAGAATCAAATATGTCATTAGACTCGTGAAAATGTCAACAAATTAATAAACAGCTATACGAGTCAGGCGCGGTACGTGGTGCGCAAGTAAAAAAATTAATAATTACAGAAGGAACGAATTACAATGTATATAATATACATATACATCTATTCCAACTTGATAAACTGCGCGCCGATTATTTGTCGGACTTGAAACACAGCTATCGTTGGAACATTAATACCCTTCCCTCCCCGGAATAAAATCGACGTGATTTAATTATTTTTTTTTAAACTATAAAGAATTTATTGCGAAAAATGTTACCTCAGCCAGGATTCAAACCTGGAACCTCCCTCATTCCGTGAAGGGCGTCATATACCTCAATAATATAAAAATAATGAGCTACATACCTTATACTTACAGTCTTCGCCACCAGAAACTATAAATCCATTTGTTGGATTCCAGCAAGCAACCAGAGTGAGATTATCATGTGCATGCCACTGAAATTAAATTATACTATTTATCACAAATGTTTTTTCACAAAAAATAAAATCAAGAGAGAGAGAGAGATTTACAGTAAAAAATTTAATTAAATTATTATTACGTCCTGTAAACTCCACGATGTCTTTCTTTCGTAGAAATATAATAAAATTACCTATAAAATAAGAAACAAACGCAAACCATAAATAACGATTGTCGATCAGCAAGCAGATAGGATCCAGAAACATTTACTTCTTTTTATAAAATGAAGAGATCATGAGAAATAGAAACCTTCCAGATGACTTAAATCAAATAAATTAACCCTTTGAGGCCACACTGGGTGGCGGCCACACAGACAAAATTCAGAGCCCGATATTTTTAAAATAGCTTTTATGCAACACGTGCATGGAAAGTGCCCCATTACGCACGCTACGCGTGCATGATAGACCACTTTCCAGGCACTTGCAACATAAAATAGGGAGTGTAAGCCGTGTGTAAAGATGAAAATTCCCGG
>NW_020215262.1:61778-75055 GCF_003070985.1 Temnothorax curvispinosus | reverse complement strand
CGATTGTGGAATGAGTTGTGGAATAGATGCGGAATAGGTGCGGAATAAGTCAATATTATCGAAAGATTTAAATATCGGAGAAGAATATAGATTTTTCTAATTATAACAATATAACATTGATGCATAGATATGCGCTTGACGCATAGATATGCATATATGCCTTTATTTTTCTGCCCAATATATATCAGTCAATTTATGTCGTCGTTGTCGTAGTCGTCGTAGTCGTCGTAGTTGTCGTAGTCGTCTTCTTCTTTGCAAAATCTTAAAAAGTTTTGTCGGTTTGGCCTACCGTGCCGCTAGATGGCATTTGTCACGAGTAAGTGATAGAGCTCTAGATTATACTCTTATAATCTAGAGTTCTAGTAATAAGTGAGAGCCGTGTTATGCGGCAAAGTTTACTGCATTCAAATTTTCGATTATGAGTTATCATCAGATTTGTATGTACGTCGCGGGTGGCATGACTCGTATTTTGGTACAATTCCGGAGTTGAACAGCAACCCTTATGTGGTCTATAAAAGGTTCAAAGGGGTAAAAACAGTTTTCTAACGTAAGAAAAGGAAGGAGTAGTGGGCAGTGCACAGTGGTTGATGTTTGAGAAATGTTGACGGATTGTAGTTCTCGCGAAGATGATTCCACAGGGATTAATACAAACCCCTTCCCTTTACCTCTTACTCCTTATCCCTTACTTCTTACCCCTTACTTCTTTTTTTAAAAAAAGGGTTAAAAATTTCGACTTTTAATTAAGGCTTAATTCATACTTAGTTGATCACGATTCAGATTTTGACACAGGTCCGGGGTTGATCAGTAACCCCCTGTGGCCTGTATAGGGATGGAAAGAGGTAAAAACAATTTTCCAAGGAAAAAAGAGAAAGGAGTGATAGACGGTGGTTGGTGTCTGAGGACGGATTGTAGGTTTCGCAATGGGAGTTGCATAAGGGGGTGCCAACCCCCCATTTCTGACTCCTTAAAAAAATAGTTTAAAAATTTCGAATTTTAAATAAGGCTTAATTTATACTTATTTTATCATAAATCAAATTAGTTTACGTCTAGGGCGGTTACTTCACTCCAGTATGCAATATTCAACGCTTGAGCTTGTTACAAGCTAGGGAGCGGTCAGGGAGGATTGGCACCTGAGAACGAATGGTAGCCCTCATAAAGCCAGACCCAATGCCGTTAGACTTATTCCTCTAGCCCTCTTCGTTTGGAAGTTAATCTTTAAAGTTAAAGGTTGAAGGTAGTTGAAAATAAAAAATGGTCCGATTGAAATGAGATAAAATTCTGTGGATAGAGATCTATGTGGCTGACAAAAAAGGTCCTATAGACTCATCTTCTAAAATTAATAGTTAAACAGTTATAGAATTTTAAAGAAAAGTAAAAAATTTACGAAAATTTTGTTTTTATAATTTTGATAGTAACTCTTTACGAGATTCGGATTTTTATTTAAATTCCGAATGGCTAACTTACTCAAAAACAAAATGCAAAAATGTTTGCGCTTATTACGAGCGAGAGAGTGATCAAAGAAAGTTGATGGCACCTGAGGCCGCACGGTCCATAAGCAAAAACATAATAATAAGTTAGTGAAAGAGAATAAAAAAATATTTATTAGAAACATTGTATTACATTTGTTTAATAATCCAACTATGTTGCATTATTAACTAATGATGAACTATGATATTATGTTCGGTATTGAATAAGGGAGTGATAAATATAGAAAAATAAATAATTAATTACAAAATATATATTATTACTGTGTATTACTGTGTATTACTGTGATAAAAATACTTAACAAAAATTCGTGAAATTTACCTAAAAAGAACATTAAAAATTTAAAAAAAGCTCCAAGTATATTTTAGACAAAATAATTTTATAAATAATATTAGACAAATAATGAAAATATTTATTTAATATAATGGCATGAAAAAGAAGTGAAATCAAGGTATTATTCCAAGTATATTTATTAGAGCAAATAATATTATTTAAAAAACACAAAAAAATAAGTACAATGGCATGAAAAAAAAGTGAAATCAAAGTATTATTCCAAGTATATTTATTAGAGTAAGTAATATTTCGCAAGATATATATAATGTGCGTGAAATTGAATTTAAAGGAATATAAGTACAATATTTTATAAACTATCTCTCAAAATTGTTGTAGACTTAATATAAGGTGCATAAGGACTTGGTTAGTGGAGCGTGTGTGTTGTGCATGCGTGTGAGAGTTGCGGATAAATTAGGCGAGAGTTTAGAGGGAAATAGGAGGCGAGATAGGCGTTAAACCGATAGAAAGGTAGGAAGAAGAACTTAAATTTAGGATAAGATAATAGATGTAACAGGGAAATATTAATTAGTGAAGGAAAATAGCGCTAAATGTTTTAGAGACAAGGAGAGGTTAGGTGAGAGAAGGCAGGAGAATAACGCTGTGCGTTCCAAAACGGACAAGATGGAGGGAGAGGCAGGCGAGAGTGAGAAGGCAGCAATAAGGAATAAAGATGTGAATCCGGCTACAACTTTGGATAGTCCAAGCAGTGAGAAAACGGGTAAAGAAATTTTTGCCACTCCAAAAAAAGAAAAGAGAGGAAAAGGAAGACTTACAAAAGAGGAATTAAGAATGAGAGAAAGATCGAGCTCGATCAGCATATTGGAGTTTATGACAAGTGACAACAGCACGGCATGTGAGTTAACGAAAGCTAAGAGGAAAAGAGAAAAAAGAACAACTTGTGAAGGAAATTTTTAAGAAAGATAACAAGACTATGAGAACGCCACCAGGATTAGACAAATCGAAAGAAGGAGTCGGTGCTGCAGGTAAGAAGAGAGAAGAGGAAAAAATCTGTCGGTAACAAAGAAGGATGAAGAGGATGTTTCGCTATTAGCAATCCTGAGAGAAATTAGAGACGAGATGAGGGACTTGAGGGACGAGATGAGAGAGAGGATGAGCGTCTTAGAAGAGGGATGGAGAAAAAAAGAAGAAAAGATAAAGGAAAGGATGGATAAGATAGAAGGGAGACTATCGAAGATCGAACGAAGGAGTGAAAACATAACGGAAGAGGCGATCGGCGGCAAAATGGAGGAGATTGTGGGAAAGGTGGCGGAGATGGTTAGGAAGAGAGAAAGAAATATGAAGAAAAGGAAGGAAAAAAAAAATGAACGCGTGGTCGCCACGCGCGTTAGAAGTGAAACTTCTGAAGGCAAGGCTTTGCCATAACTTTTCTGAAATTAATACAAAAACAATACAACGGAATTAGTCACTCCAAGCCACCCGCAACTCGAAAATATAGTGTTACACGCAGTTCTCACTATCCGTCTCGCCAGTGCCGTACCTACGCCTAATCGAATTTTCGTGACGCGTTTTCGAGTCGCAAAATCGAATTTACTTATTGATCCAAAAGGAGTTTCACTTTGTACGCATGTTGGTCGAATTTTCGTGACACTATTTCGTGACGTTTTTTCGTGTCGCACAATCGAACTTACTACCGTACCAAAGAAGTTTTATTTCATACGCCTATTGGTCGAATTTTCGTTACACTTTTCGTGTCGCATAATCGAACTTACTACCGTGCCAGAAGAAGAACCATCTCGCCAACGCCGTACGCCTATTGGTCAAATTTTCGTTACACTTTTCGTGTCGCACAATCGAACTTACTACCGTACCAAAGAAGTTTCATTTCGTACGCCTATTGGTCGAATTTTAGTTACACTTTCCGTGTCGCACAATCGAACTTACTACCGTACCAAAGAAGTTTCATTTCGTACGCCTATTGGTCGAATTTTCGTTACACTTTTCGTGTCGCATAATCGAACTTACTACCGTGCCAGAAGAAGAATCGTCTCGCCAACGCCGTATGCCTATTGGTCAAATTTTTGTTACACTTTTCGTGTCGCACAATCGAACTTACTACCGTACCAAAGAAGTTTCACTTTTGTTACACTTTTTCGTGTCGCGAATCGAACTCACTACCGTGCCTAAAAAAGTTTCACTTCAATAATCTAGTGATCAGAGGATTACATAAAGAGGAAAACAAGAGCTTAATGGACAGAGCGGAGACGTTTCTTGAGAGGGAGTTTGGTGCAAAAGCGGAAGTAAAAAAGATGCGGTCAACAGGCAAAGAAGGAAGAGAGATAGTAATAGTTGAAATGGACTCCTGGGAATCGAAGGATAGCATCATGAAGGAGAAGAAGAAGTTTGGGAACCAAGAAAATTTTTATAGATCACGACCTGACCTTTGAGGACAGAGAGGTGCAAAGACGGATAAAAGAAAGGGCATGAAAAGAGAAAACAAAAGGAAAGTGGGTGAAAATAGGTTATAGGAAGCTAGAGGTACGAGGTAGGAAGTATGTATGAAGCGAGGAAGGAAATAAGCTAATAGAAAAGAAAAATTTATAAAGGGAAGCCAAGCAGTGGAGACGTGTAGAGATGAAGTGGTGGCGGACACAGATAACGTGGATAATGTATGGGATGTAATGAGGAAGAGGGAGAAAGGGAGAGAGATAACCGTCGTAAAAGAAAAGGAAAGATTGAAATACTCTTCTGGAATGTAGCAGGATTAGTAAACAAAGATAGAGATTTCTGGAGATATATCAGGGAATTCGATTTTGTAAGTTTAAGCGAAACATGGGTAGACGCAGAAAAATGGGATAATATTAAAAGTTTATTGCCGAACACAGACGAATGGGTGTGCAGTCATGCGAAGAGAATAAAAAAGAAAAGCAGAGCGATAGGAGGTTTTGTATTGGGAAGAAGAAAAAGCTGGGGGGAATTAGGATCAACAATGATTAAAAATGAGAAAGAAGGTCTAATACTGTCGGAAATCTTGACGGACGGCGAAAGAATTAACATTATTTTGGTCTACAATAAGGATAATTGGAGTAGGGTGGAGGAGACAATAGAGAGATGGTTAGGAAAGAAGGATAGAGAGCATATTATATAATAGGAGGGGATTTTAATATAAGAACAGGGGAATTGGGAGGGGGAAAAAAGAGGAAGGTAACACAGAGAGGAGAAGTAAAGACAAAATAATAGGGACAGAGGGTAGGAACTTAATAGATTTTATACAGAGTAAAGGATGGTACTTACTAAGTATACCTTACACAACGAACGGCGACTGGAACGGCGAATATACTTTTGTAGGAGCAAGAGGAAATACGGTGATAGACTATATGATAGTTTGCGAGAGAATGTATCATAGAATAGACAAATTCGAGGTAGATGCGAGGGTGGACTCAGACCACATGCCTGTCTGTGCGACAATTGAGGATAAAGAAAGAAGAGAGGAAGAAGAGGAGGTGACTAACGCAGACGACGTAGAGTCAACAAAAGGAAGATGGAGGATTCGTTGGGATAAGGAGGCAATAAGAAGATATAAGGAAAAAACGAACAAGAATATATTTGTGGAGACACAGCAAGAAGAAACTATAGAGGAAAAATGGACAAATCTTAAAAAGGTATATGAGGCTATGGTAAAGAAAAGGGTAAATACGACGAGGAGAGAGATGGGCCACAAAGATTGGTGGGACAAGGAATGTACAAGGAAGAAAAAGAGCTTGAAAAAACTTTATAAGAAATGGAGAGTGGGAAAACTAGATAGAGGAAGATATCTGGAAGAAAGAAAAAACCTGAAGACCCTACTCGAACAGAAGAGGAAGGAGAAGAGGGCAATGGAAGAAGAAAAACTAAAAAATATAAAGAACGGAGCTGAAGTATGGAAATTTATAAACAAAAAAAGAAGGAAAAAGGTAAGAAAAATAAATAACATCGGAGGAAATGAGTGAACAAATTATTTTAAGGAGCTATTGGAATATACGGATAAAGAGAAGATACAACCGAACAGAAAAGGAATAAGTGAAAAAAGAGAAGAAGTCGAACAGCCAAAACTACAGTTGAACGAGGAAGCAATAGAAAAGGCTATCAAAAGGATGAAGAGGAATAAGTCCACAGGTATCGATGGAATACCAATGGAAGCTTAGATGTATGGAGGCGGCTTAGTTAAGAGAAAGTTGGTGGACCTGCTGAAACACATCTGGAGAGAAGGAGAGCTACCTGAAGACTGGAAAACATCATAGTCCCGTTACACAAAGGGGAGATGAGGAAAAGGTAGAAAATTACAGAGAAATCTCGCTTCTCTGCTCTGCGTATAAGATATATGCGGAGGTCCTCAGATGCCGTCTGGAGAGAAAGATGGATCTGAAGGATCTGCTTCCAGAAAGCCAGGCGGGTTTCAGAGGTGGGAGGGCAACGGTGGATAACATCTTTGTCCTGGATCACCTGGTCCAAAGAGTAGATAAGGAGGGAAAATAAAACAAATTGTATGCCTTATTCGTAGACTTAAAAGCGGCATTTGACAAGGTGGAAAGAGAGCAATTATGGAAGATCTTGAGAGAAAAGGAAATAGATGAAGAATTTATAAGGAGAATAGAAGCAATATATGATGTGACTAAAGTTGCAATAAGAACAAAAGAGGGCCTGACGGAGAAATTCAGATTAACAAAAGGAGTCAGGCAGGATTGTGTAATGAGTCCACTCCTATTTAATTTGTATATAGCGGACATTAGAAAAGAGCTAGAGGAAAGAAGGATAGGAGGCGTAAAGTTAGGAAACACTAAAGTATAATATGGTCGCTAAAATATGCGGATGATATGGTGTTTGTAGCAAAGAATAGAACAGCAATGTTAGACATGATGAACACAAAGAGGTTTCTAAAACGGAGGAAAATGATATTATGTACCAATAAAACAAAGATGTTAGTGTTTAACAAAGAAAGTAGAAAAAAGAAAGAGAAATGGAAATGGGGAGAAAAGGAGATAAAAAAGGTTAGGACTTTTAAATATTTAGGTTTCGTGTTTAATAATAGAGGGAATTGCAAAGATCACATTAAGGAATTAGCTAGGAAAGGTAGGATTGCGGTAAATAGGACGTGGGGTCTTGGAGAACGGATATGTAAAGATGATTTCATAAGGAGAGGGAGTTTGTTTAATTACTTAGTCCAGAGTGTGATGTCGTATGGGGTGGAAATTTGGGGATGAAAAGAAAAAAAAGTAATTGGAAAAAATTATGCTAGATTACGCAAGATGGGTTTTCGATTTAAAGTTGTGTACTCCAAGATACCTAATGTCAACGGAACTGGGGTTGAGAAAGCTTAGGATAGGATGAGGTGGAAGGGCAATGGGATATGAGGAAAAGATTAGAGAAATGGATGAGAGCAGATGGGTCAAGAAATGTTGGATAGAGAAAGAGAAAAACAGATGGAAAGATAGATATGGTAGAGAGAGAGGAAAGTACTATAATAGAAACGGGTGGGGGGTGGAAGCAGTCGTTAAGGAGAGAAGAGAAGAACTTAGGGGAAGAGATTAAATTAAGAGACTGGGAGATACAGAGGCAAGTGGAAGAGAATAATATAATAGAGTCAAAGTATAACAGGAAGTATAAAGAGTTAGAGAGAGACGGAAATAGACCGGAATATCTAAGGAGGGCAAACATAGATAAACAGATCGAAGGGGATAGTATCAGAGCCCTGATAAATCTGAGATGTGGTAACATGGAATCGGAGAACATGTATTGGTGGGGGGGAAAAGAAAAAAATATGTTTGTTCTGCAAGGAAGGAAGAGATAATTTGAAGCACTATGTGGAGGAGTGCAGCAGTATAAAGAACCGGTTTATAGAACTAGGGAGGGATAACAGGAAAAGAATAGATAGACTATGGAACGATAAACTAGATACAACCAAAGAAAAAATATTTAAAAAATTATATAGGGATAGGAAAAAGATAGAAACGGAGATGAGAAAAGATAAGCGAGAGCAGTAATGATAAATAATGGCGAGCTTTAGCGTGAGGAATGATCCCGTCAAAATTGATGTGATTGACGAGCGATGTGTGGATGGATAAGTGTGCTAAGGAACTTATTGTAAAGCAAGTCCACTTCTTGGCAACAGCCGAAGTTAAATAAATATTATTATTATTAATATAGAATCCATAAGACATTTAAAATGTATGAAATACAACGACATAATAAAATGAGAAGATATAAAATACAATAGATAGCGTAATGAAAGGTGCAGAAATTGAAAAGGGTTTAGTTGCATTGACAATAATAAGCACCAAATTATGTAAGAAACAACAATCGAAGATGGACATAATCTCCAGCAGCATCCTTGGCGTGCCCGGCGTATTGCCTATAATTTTAACAACAAAATAGTCATCCGCACTTAAGTTTGTCAGTATGCCATAAGTATTGTAACGGCCTATATTTTGGGGTCGAACGCGGACTAGCTCGCCGGATCAGGAGTTCGACAGATGGCCCAGAGACAATAAGCAGTTTGTAATGCACACGTAACATTCATTTTATTCAACTCGGGATTCGGTATTACACACAAAGAAAACCGCTGTAGCTTATATCGGACAAACGGAACGCGGTATGTTGCAACGATTCGGTAGTGCATGTGCACTCGGGCGGTAGGACGGACGAACGGAACGCGGTATATTACAACGATTCGGTAGCTATCAAACTGATAGTGATGAAACTCGGTATTCGATAGTGAACTAACTACACTCCAGTAACCATTACATAAATATACAGAGAATAACGGAACGCGGTATTACACACGGTGATGGAACGCGGTATATTACAGTAGTGCAGGTGCACTCGGGCGGTAGGACGGATGGACGGAACGCGGTATGTTACAACGATCGACAATGTATGTGCACTCGGCGCGGGATACTGAGTATACGGAACGCGGTCTTTTACAATCTTAGGCGGACGCGGTATTTTAAACCCGGGCAGGAAACGCGATCTGCGACGCGGGGAATTTGCGGAGTCCCGTGGCTACGGTAACGAGAACCCTCGTTACGAGGCCAAGTACGCTCGACCCCGCGGAACTGGGCCATTGGGAGTTCGTTTTGGGCAGGAGGTCGGGTACACCTGAGAACCCTTAGTCGGGGCTCAGAACTCTGGACCCCGTTTTGTGTGTTGCCCTAGGATTTGGACGGTGGACTTCGTCGGGAGCGGCGGAACGCCGTGGTGAAGACGAAGTCTCAATCTCTCGCCGGAGCGCCGGCTTATATATCGCTCGGCGCGGCGGGTTTGGTGGGAGGGAGGCCGATCGTCAGGCGAGTCGCGCGGTAGTGGGATCGGTGCGATCCCGCGCGCTCGTCTTCGGCTGGGATCGGCGCCCTCCGGCGCTTGTCGGCGCCGTGCGGGAAGGCACCGGTGCCGCGTTTTTCGTTTAAAGAATTGGTCGGGCGGCATCCGGCGGGTGGCGGTTGGGCACGATGCCTTGAAAAAGGCGCATCGTTACAGTATAAAGTATTTTATGTGTAACAACCTACACAGCACAACATGTTTCAGAAAGCTTTCCGAAAGATAAACTTGGAAATTAACATTGAAATGTAACATTGAAATCATTCAGAAGTATTACTGAAACGTTTTATCGAAATTATTTATGAACCTTTTCATTGAAATATTTCTGAAATATTACAAAACATCATTCAGAAAAATATTTCGTACGTAATGTCTAAAATACATATCATTGAAACCTTTCCGAAAGATAACTTGGAAAATAATATTGAAATTATTCAGAAGTATTTCCGCGCCAGTTCGCCACGACGCCGCTAGGCGGCGCATAATGGTAAGACTAACTCGCAAATAAATTTCAGTTGGGATCTAATATAAGCAGGCCTCCGGCGAAGCAAAATTATGACTATAATCAAGAATATGATTTATGAAGGCCAGGAAATTGCTCCGGATTACCCTGTATATGAGAAAAAATATCTGAAATATTTCAGAGATATTTTTGAAGCATTTCTGAATTATTTTAAAAATATTTCTGAAGCATTTCAAAGATATTTCTTAACCATTTCAGAGATACTTCTGAAGCATTTCAGAAATATTTTAGAAACATTTATGATATCTCAGCTTGGCGGACATTTCATATATCTGAAACATATCTGAAACACTAACTGGTTACCCGGGCTCCGCCCGGGAGTTGTTTTTCTTCAAACAACTTCATTTGTGTTTCAATATTCTTAATAAAAAAAATTCCTTTATCAAGCAATTGCTTATCAGGCAATTGCAAAAAATCCTTTATATTCATTTACAAAGAATCCTTTATATCCTCGAAAAATTGATTAAATTTTTGAACCGATTTAAAAAAAAATAAATTGTTATCAAAAAATAATACACATAGTGGCAATTGAACCCATCCTTGAAAAATTAATAAAATTTTTAAACCGGTTTTAACTAAATCGATAAATCGGTAGATTAATATAAAAACATTCCCCGAAAAATTCTACCCCTGTTTCATATATAATTCTTTAAGATTCGGTCAATTATTTCCCGAAAAATTAAAAGAATTCGAAAAATCGGTTTCCAGAACATCGGTAACGAAAAACTATACACATGATGGCACTTTCCGGAAAATTCTACTTCTATTTCATATGTACCACTTTAAAATTTAGTCCACTAACAAATAAGTAGTTAAGCAAACATACATACACACCAATCCATAAAAATGCTATAAATTGAAAAATATCACTTTTTTATCGACTGAAATTCAATTCCGTCATGAACAATTTTTTAAGATTCACTAAAATATTTCCCGAAAAATTGAAAAAATTTCGTAACCGATTTCCAAAAAGATGGATCGGTAACTGTGGCGGCTGTGAGCGCCCCGAGAGACGGCGCGGTGCGGCGGCTCAACCGCCACACCGCGCGCGTGCAAGCGCGCCCCTACAGAACGGCAACCCGTTCTCCGCGTCCTGCCGGGCGAAAGCGCCAGCAGCACGGCTACCGGTCGCGCATAGTAAGCACGTGCATTCGGAATGATACAGGATAACAACAAGCTTGCACCGCTAGGCGGCTGAGCTTTTCGCGTAAGAAAGATGCCTTTTCGGCAAGGAAGGGTATATTCTTTTAATGATACTCTATATAAAATTACATATACGAGTTATACATGTAATTTTTTGAGCATAAATCGGTAACTTCTTCACTGATCATCGCCAAATTCAATACCTTCCTTAAATAATATTCTATCCATCAAATAACTTACACATTTTGACGTAGAACTACGTCTTTCTCCGCGGAAGGGGGGGGTACCCACGGATGAAACAATGGAACGCGACGATGCAACAAAAACATGGCACACTTTGAACGTTTATATCTTCGAAACTAATAATCGTAGAATAATCATTGACATCTCATTTTAAAGCTTGAGAAGTCCCATTTATGATAAAACAAAAAGAGAGAGAGAGAGAGAGAGAGAGAGAGATTTTGATTGATTGATTGAGCTTTATTAGCCTTCTCGGCTATTTACATAACTCGGTTTTTCCTTAAATTAAGTCCTCTACATGAGGTACAATTAACTTCTTTATATTTATCTTCCTTTTTATTCATATTAAATTCTACTTTAAGCCATGCATGGTCCGTTATTTTATGTTTCTCATTTACTTGTTTCTTTCGCATATTCACATTTCCTACTATTTCTATCCTATCACATAAATGTTCTACCCTGTCAAAATCTACATTATCGATGTTAAATTCTTTATATTTATTTCTCTTTTTATTCATATTAAATTCCACTTTTAGCCATGCATAGTCCGTTATTATAGGTTACTCATTCACTTGTCCCTTTAATCCTTATTCGAAAAAATTAATTCTATCATCGCTCGATTATACCTATATTAAAGTCCCCTATCACTATACAATCATACTTTATTATTAAATCTTCAACCGTATCCTCCAGAAATCTTACAAAATCGCCATTTGACTCACTCGGCGAATGATACTCTACTGCTGTCACACCTTTAGACAAATTCTTTTGCAATTCTATCACCACACACCAACAGTTTGACACTATCTTTTTCTTATCACTTACCCTAAATTTAATGTCATCCCTAACATATAACATTACTCCTTCTGTATTTCTATTTTTAACATTACATCTAACTATACTATACCCCGGTACAAAACTGATATAATTTTTCCACTAGTCTTACTCTATCTATTGTATCAAACGCTTTGACCTCACTATCATCACATTCTATAGTCAATCTAGTCTCGGATAACTCTCGAATCTCAGGATTCACCCTCTTCATAACCTGATGTCGAATTTCATCCTTATGCGCCAGACAGCCTTGTGCCTTCGTATACCAGAGTAAGTCAGCTTCTTCCTGTTGCTATATTGTATCTTCCCAGCCGGCTCTTTTTTTTCTCCTTCCCCAATACTTTCTTAAATGTCGGACATTCCGAATCCAGCGCCTCGTGTTCAACATTTATCTTCAAATTGTATGTCTGATTCTTAAAGGTACAGTTTACACACCTCTTCTTTGCCGTTGTATGTACATTCGTTCGCCTTATAATTTTCTACACATTTATAGCATGTTTCCTGTCTCGTGCAATTCTTGGCAATATAATAATATCCCCAGCATTTAAAACATCTTCTAACACTAATGTAATTAAAGATTGGACATTTTCGCCATCCTAAATTTATCTTTCCTCTGTTTATTAGTGATTTCTGAGTGCTTTCATCCACTTCGATTATTACGGATCCTTGTTCAATATCCTTATTTTTTCCTCTTAAAATTTTCTTCACTAACAAGGAAACGGTCGCAAGTGTCCCTACCCGATTTGGATGCGCTTTGGATATGTTGTTGAGCATCAAAAAATATTAGACTCGTATTTTTTTTTGCTGCTTATCTCGACGTTTAGGGGTTGAAACAACCCCTTAAAAATAACGACCGACTTGGATGAGCTTTGGATATGTTGTCGAGCATTAAAAAACATTAGACACAGGTTTTTTTTAGCTGCGTATCTC
Source organism: Temnothorax curvispinosus (assembly GCF_003070985.1). Taxonomy (NCBI): domain Eukaryota; kingdom Metazoa; phylum Arthropoda; class Insecta; order Hymenoptera; family Formicidae; genus Temnothorax; species Temnothorax curvispinosus. The sequence goes on along the minus strand of NW_020215262.1, from coordinate 62,256 downwards.
GACGTTTAGGGATTGAAACAACCCCTTGAAAATAACGACCGATTTGGATGCGCTTTGGATATGTTGTAGAGCATCAAAAAACATTAGACACGTGTTTTTTTTTAGCTGCGTATCTCGACGTTTAGGGGTTGAAACAACCTCTTGAAAATAACGGATTTTATAGTTTTTAGCGAATATCTTCAAAAATATAAGGCGTAACGACAAAACATTTGTACAAAATGTTTATGGCTTTTTGTGCTCTTTACAATGGCGTAATCAGATTTTTCAAATTTGTCACATTTTTTAATTTAACCCCACCCCCACCTATTATTTTTGCCAAATATAACAATTTTTTCAACGCAAATTTTAGAGCGTCAAATGCCAAATACATTCATGTGTATTTTTATTATGATACCATTATTAGATTTTTGGCAAGACGAGATGATATGTGGTATAGGCGTCGCGCTGTAGGTAGGTGTTGCGTTATTTCTGTTCAGTT
>NW_020215262.1:25611-56778 GCF_003070985.1 Temnothorax curvispinosus | reverse complement strand
TTTTTCCGGCGCTGGGGCGCAACGTGGTCGTCGCAGCGCTCGCGAAACACATAACGTTAAAGATAACTAGGGAACTGTAACACCGACGCCATCTGTGAGCATTCTACCGAATTGCCACTTACATCAACAATGTTCTTATACACAATCTCTTCACGATTCTTATTGCTCGTTTCTAACACCCCTACAAACTCATCTTTTATCACAGGTAGCACCATTTTCAGTATATCACTATTTATTCCTTCCTCTGTTCCGTTCTTTCGTGGTAGTTCCCTAACAATTTGTTCCAGGTCACTTGCACTAATTGGCTCAAAATTTTCCATAATTCCCTTATTCTCAATTACATAAATAGGTCTCCTACCTGTGCCTTCTATCCCCTTATTACTAATAGATTGCACAATGTTGCTAATACTTTTTACATAATATATATTAAATTTATCAGCTATATTGCATTCTTCTATGTCTTCTAATATTTCAAAATCTACATTATCGATGTTCTCTGAACTCCTTTGCTCACCTTTAATTAATTCTTTCAAAGTTTTCCACATTTTTGTAGGATCACTCCTATTATTATCTATCATATTCTCATAATATTCTTTCTTTTTTGCCCTGATAAGTTTAATTACTGCATTTCTTTCATTCTTGAAAAATTCCCAGTCCTGTTCTTTACCTGAGGTTATTGCTCTACTGTGAGCCTCATCCCTTCTATCTGCTGCCATTCTAATTTCATCTGAATACCACATTTTCCCTTCCCATATTTTCGGAATCTTAAACTTTTTCTTAGGTGCTACAGTATCCAATACACTTACTATATTATTAACAAATCTCTCCGCCCTTATGCTTATATCTAGCCCTTGACCTTGCTCAGTTCTTTCTTCCATTATTCTAAGAAATTCATCTACATTAAATTTACTATAGTCCCTGCCTCTAAATTCTTTATATTTATTTCTTTTTTTATTTATATTAAATTATACTTTTAGCCATGCATGGTCCGTTATTTTAGGTTTCTCATTCACTTGTACCTTTATTTCTTTATTCGAAAAAATTAAATCTATCATCGTTTGACTATCTTTTGTAACTCTCGTTGGACAATCAACGTATTGCCTTATCCCTAGGTTTTGCATTACCGTTAATAATTTTTTTGTAAATCTACCATTATATCTATATTAAAGTTCCCTATCACTATACAGTCATACTTTATTATTAAATCTTCAACCGTATCTTCCAAAAATCTCACGAAATCGCCATTTGACGCACTCGGCGAATGATACACTACTGCTATCATACCTTTATACAAATTCTCTCTTATTTCTACCACCACGCACCAACAATTTGACACTATCTTTTTCTTATCAACTATTTTAAATTTAATATCATCCCTAACATATAACAGTACTCCTCCTGTGTTTCTATTTTCAGCATCACATCTAACTATACTATACCCCGGTACATTGACCTCACTATCCTCAATTTCTACAGTCAATCTAGTCTCGGATAACGCTAGAATCACAGGATTCACCCTCTTCATAATCTGATGTTGAATTTCATCCTTATGCGCCAAGAAGCTTTGCGCATTCGTATACCAGAGTAATTCCGCTTCTCCCTGTGGTTGCTATTTTGCATCTTCCCAGCCGGCTCTTCTTTTCTCTTCCTCCAATACTTTCTTAAATGTCGGACATTCCAAATCTAGCGCCTCGTGTTCAACATTTATCTTCAAGTTGTACGTCTGATTCTTATAGGTACAGTTTACACACCTCTTCTTTGCCGTCGTACATTCATTCGCCTTATGATTTCCTGCACATTTATAGCATGTTTCCTGTCTCGTGCAATTCTTGACAATATGGTAATAGCCCCAGCATTTAAAACATTTTCTAACACTAATATAATTAAATATAGGACACTTTCGCCATCCTAAATTTATTTTTTCTCTGTTTATTAGTGAATTATGAGTGCTTTCATCCACTTCAATTATTACGGATCCTTGCTCAGTATCCTTATCTTTTCCTCTTAATATTTTCTTCACTAGGTGCATACAGGATTCTTCGCCAATTCTATTCTGCTTCTTGATTGTATCTATCAGTTCATCATCCTTCATTTTCATTTCTTCTCCACCAGCATTAATTATTTTAATCTTTGGTTTCCTCTTCTGTGGCTCAGAGACTTTGACCTCCTCGCCCATTGCCGCTTGTACCGTCGCCTTTAGCTTATCCTTCTCTTCTTCCGTCTCACATCCTAAGATCACTGTCCCTTTACCTCCCTTTCTTAATTTGGTAATTCCTATTTCCATCTTGGTTATATCAATTTTATCTTTAATTGCTTTCTTCGTAATTTTACTTTCTTGTTGTACTTTTGGTTTTATAATCAAGATATTTTCTTCCTTCCTTTCTTTAATCACATCGCTATATTTTCTTGTCGCTCCACCTGACGATCCATATGCCCCTTGCGTCAACATTTTTCTCAATTCTTCTATTTCCTGTTTAATGCCTCTCATCTCCTCACGGACTATTTCTTTTATCATTGACTTGATCTCCTTTTTACATGCTGCCTCATCTTTTAATTCTTTCACTGTTTTTACAAGCCAATCTATTTTTTTATCAATATCCCCTGTTCCACTCGCGGCTGCTACTTTATTCCCGCTGCTTGGCGCCGGACTCATTTTTGCAGGTGCCGTTGCTCTTCCTGCTGCTGTCACTGCTTTATTTATATCAGCTACTTTATCACTATCACTAATAATTAATTTCTCGAATGGGCCAGGACACGACACCAATTCGCGGTTTCTATCATAAATTTTGTGCTTAGATACACAACCTGGATGGTAGAAAAGCTTATAGCACAGGACTTGCATGCTATCACCTCCGTTTTTATCGGCTTCTTACATGCCGAGCATCGATATTCGGCGTATTCCTTGTTCATTCTGCTAATATCGGCAGAGACAGTTAATTGACTCGTCACTTTAACACGTCACTTTCACACGTCAGCGTTTTGTGTTCGCCGCCGATGCCTACCTGTCGTACGAGGCTTCGATGACCTCTGTACGAAATGCAGTTCTCGTGTCTATGTATCAACATATTCCGGCTAGATAACACTTATGGCTACCCCCGGTCTATGCAGATATTCGTTACACAACTTTTTAACACTCTCCCTCACTTCTAAACCACTCAAAAATTAATACTTTTACGGAGCGATGTTTCACACGTCTGCTTCTTCTGAGAGAGAGAGAGAGAGAGGGAGGGAAAGAGGGAGAGGGGGGAAGAGAGAGAGAGAGAGAGAGAGAGAGAGAAAGAATTTTTTGAAGAAATCGGTAACCGCTTCCCCGATTCTCGCCAAAGTAAATCGGTTACTCCTTCAACGATCTTCGCCAAATTCAATACCAACCTTTAATGATGATATTTAAGAATACATGTATAACTTATACTTTATTTAAGCATAAATCGGTATCCTCTTTACCCTATTTTTTTTAGAAAACAATGCTAAATCTTTAAAAAAAATTCGGATGAGATGAAATTTTAGTAAACGCAGCATTGAATTTTGAAACAGAACAGGACGTATTACAATATATTTTAAAGAAAAAAAATCAAAATATAGAACTTAGCGATAAGAATAATAAAGAGGATTTATTATTTAAAAAGTATAAGTTATATATGTAATCTGATATATCATCATTAAAGGAAGGTTGGTATTGAATTTTCTAATGATCTGAAAAGAGGTTACCGATTTCTGCATTTAAAACTATAAAAAATTTGTTAATATAATAAATAAAATGTGCAAATTAGTAATTTTTCAATGATTGACGCCAAATTTAATATACTACAGAATCCTCCTAGTGTTAAGTATAAATTTCTTGCAGAAATCGGTAACTCTTTTTCCGATTCTTGCCAAAGTAAATCGGTTAATAAAATTTCTTATAAAATTATTAAATATCGGTTACAGCCTTCAACGATCTTAGCCAAATTCAATACCAACTTTCCTTTAATAATGATATATAAAAATACATGTATAACTTATACTCTATTTAAGCATAAATTGTTCTAGAAAACAAAGCTAAATCTTTTGCACACATGCATGTATGTACGCATACCTCTATTTGCACGCATAAACACACACACACACACACTCTCTCATTCACTCATGCTAAATTTATGTTTGAAAAAATCAAACAGGCACAGTAACAACTGTGCCGCAAACACATAGAACTACGTCTACTGCACAGTATGGGCACAGCAACAACTGTGCCGCAAGCAACACGTAGAACTACGTCAACTGTCATTGATGATGATTGACGTGTCAAGGAAGGCCAAGGCCCACACCGGGCTGTAGCGCCTAGTTCATCATCAGTGACAGTTGACGTAGTTCTACGTTGTTGCTTAAAAAACAAACAAAAACAAAAAAAAATCATGCGTGTGGTCGCCACGCGCGTTAGAAGTGAAACTTCTGAAGGCAAGGCTTTGCCATAACTTTTCTGAAATTAATACAAAAACAATGCAACGGAATTAGTCACTCCAAGCCGCCCGCAACTCGTAAATATAGTGTTATACGCAGTTCTCACTATATCCGTCTTGCCAGTGCCGTACGCCTGATCGAATTTTCGTGACGCGTTTTCGAGTCGCAAAATCGAATTTACTTACCGATTTAAAAGGAGTTTCACTTTGTACGCCTGTTGGTCGAATTTTCGTGACACTATTTCGTGACGTTTTTTCGTGTCGCACAATCGAACTTACTACCGTACCAATTAAAGTTTTATTTCGTACGCCAATTGGTCGAAAATTTTTGTTACACTTTTCGTGTCGCATAATCGAACTTACTACCGTGCCAGAAGAAAAACCGTCTCGCCAACGTCGTACGCCTATTGGTCGAATTTTCGTTACATTTTCCGTGTCGCACAATCGAACTTACTACCGTACCAAAGAAGTTTCATTTCGTACGCTTATTGGTCGAATTTTCGTTACACTTTCCGTGTCGCACAATCGAACTTACTACCGTACCAAAGAAGTTTCATTTCGTACGCCTATTGGTCAAATTTTCGTTACACTTTCCGTGTCGCATAATCGAACTTACTACCGTGCCAGAAGAAGAACCGTCTCGCCAACGCCGTACGCCTATTGGTCAAATTTTCGTTACACTTTTTGTGTCGCACAATCGAACTTACTACTGTGCCAAAGAAGTTTCACTTCCGTTACACTTTTTCGTGTCGCGAATCGAATTTACTACCGTGCCTAAAGAAGTTTCACTTCAAAAAGAAACGCATGGTCGCCACACGCGTTAGAAGTGAAACTTCTGAAGGCAAGGCTTTGCCATAACTTTACTGAAATTAATACAAAAACAATGCAACGGAATTAGTCACTCCAAGCCGCCCGCAACTCGAAAATATAGTGTTACACGAAGTTCTCACTATATCCGTCTCGCCAGTGCCGTACGCCTGATCGAATTTTCGTGACGCGTTTTCGAGTCGCAAAATCAAATTTACTTACCGATCCAAAAGGAGTTTCACTTTGTACGCCTGTTGGTCGAATTTTCGTGACACTATTCCGCGACGTTTTTTCGTGTCGCACAATCGAACTTACTACCGTACCAAAGAAGTTTTATTTCGTACGCCTATTGGTCGAATTTTCGTTACACTTTTCGTGTCGCATAATCGAACTTACTACCGTGCCAGAAGAAAAACCGTCTCGCCAACGCCGTACGCCTATTGGTCAAATTTTTGTTACACTTTTTGTGTCGCACAATCGAACTTACTACCGTACCAAAGAAGTTTCATTTCATACGCCTATTGGTCGAATTTTCGTTACACTTTCCGTGTCGCACAATCGAACTTACTACCGTACCAAAGAAGTTTAATTTCGTACGCCTATTGGTCGAATTTTCGTTACACTTTTCGTGTCGCATAATCGAACTTACTACCGTGCCAGAAGAAGAACCGTCTCGCCAACGCGGTACGCTTATTGGTCAAATTTTCGTTACACTTTTCGTGTCGCACAATCGAACTTACTACCGTACCAAAGAAGTTTCAATTCCGTTACACTTTTTCGTGTCGCGAATCGAACTCACTACCGTGCCTAAAGAAGTTTTACTTCAAAAAACAAACAAAAAACAAACAAAAACAAAGAAAAAATAAAAAATGGGCACAGTAACAACTGTGTCGCAAGCAACACGTAGAACTACGTCAACTGTCACTGATGATGAACTCGGCGCTACAGCCCGGTGTGGGCCTTGGCCTTCCTTGATCACGTCAATCATCATCAGTGACAGTTGACGTAGTTCTGCGTGTTGCTTGCGGCACAGTTGTTGTTGTGCCCATACTGTGCAGTAGACGTAGTTCTACGTGTTTGCGGCACAGTTGTTACTGTGCCTGTTTTTAAACCAAAAATCGATAACCCTTTTACCGACCCTCGCAAAATTTAAAACAACTTTATTTTAATGATACTCTATATAAAATTACATGTACATGTACATCTTATACACTTTTTAAGCAGAAATCGGTAATCCCTTCACCGATCCCCAAAAAATTCAAAGTTTTATAAAGAAAGAATCCTTTTACCGATTTTTATTAGATATACCGATAATCAACTAAATCTTAAAGTATTATATATGAAATAGGGGTAAAAAAGCCTGAAGAATATAATAAAATTAGAAATAGCTTAATATTTAAAAAAGAACCCCTTTACCGATTATCGCCAAAATCAATACCAACCTTTCTTAAATGATACTCTGTCGATGGAAAAAAAATTCAGCCCGATATCTTGTAACGATGCGCTTCGAGACGCATCATTTCCGGCGAGCATCAGCCGGATGCCGCCCGGCCGAACACCCGTCGGGCGAGACAAGGCACGTTGTGCCTTTTTTTAATCTATCCATCTCGCGTATCAGTCCGCAAACGGACTTAGCGCGGCAACCGACTCGGAGCGCCGAGCGGTGCCGAAAACGGCCGAGAGCCACCGAACGCAATCGCGGCGTCGGGACGCCATACTTCCCGAACGCTCCGCCGCTCCATCCCGGCGCGCGATTGTCGTCGTGTATACCCCCGCCACGCCGACACACCATCGCGGGCATATATAAACCGAGCGATGTTGCTAACTATTAGATTCCGCCGTGAGCCAGCAACCGATCCGACCGATTCTCCGCTGCTCACGGATCCCAAAATCCCACAGTCGAACAACCAGGAGGTAGAGAGTGTTCTCTGCCTCTGCCGAGTGAAGCATCTAGGCGGTTGACTCGAACTTCTATACGAACACCTGTGACACCAGAGTGAACCAGGGTAAGAGAGTTCTTCTCTTACTCGCCAAGGGTCTTGGCCACCCGGTGCCGCCTCCCGCCTACACGAATCGATGCGCCAGGAGATAGAGAGTACTTCTCTATCTCCGCTAAGGGTCTTAGCCGCTCGATATCGCGTCCAATCACGATCCAGCGCCTTACGCGCTCACTGCCGCCGCTATCCAAGCCTGCGATATCGCGTCACTCGCGCCGAAATCGTACACCGTACTTCAGCGAGCCCGCGCGCCCGCCGATCCGCGAAACTCTGCGATCTCCGTGTATCGTCGCTTTACCGGCGTCAGCAAACTCCGCGATATCTGTACGTCACCGCCATTGTAACCGCGTCCGCGATCTATTATACGTACCCATCGACTCCGCGATATCTGCACGTCACCGCCATTGTAACCGCGTCCGCGATCTATTACACGTACCCAGCGACTCCGCGATATCTTACTTATCAGCGACCGCGATCTTTTGTACATATCCACCGCTCCCGCGAGCATTTCTATGTATTCACGCATAATTGAATAAACCTTATTTCGTTTTGTTATATTTTAACCAAATCTTGTGTCTTCCTCCGCGCCTACTCCGAACCCTGACCAGCCGCGAGCTAAATCCGCGCTTCGGAAGCTAGGTTGTTTTAATCTCAATATTTGCGGAAATTAGAGTAACCACGGACATTTCTAAAAAAAATTCAAAATTTTATAAGGAAGAAGGCCTTTACCGATCATCGTCAAATTCAATACCAACCTTCCTTGAATGATACTCTATCGATTAAAAAAAAATTAAGCCCGACATCTCAATATTTGCGAAAGTTAGAGCAACCACGAACATTTCTAAAAAAATTCAAAATTAAATAAAACTTTTTAACGATCATCGCCAAATTTAATACCAACCTTCTTTGAATGATACTCTATCAATTAAAAAAAAACAGCCCGATATCTCAATATTTGCGGAAGTTAGAGCAATCACGGACATTTCTAAAAAAATTCAAAATTTAAAAAAAAACCCCTTTTACCGATCATCGCCAAATTCAATACCAACCTTTCTTAAATGATACTCTATCGATTAAAAAAAGTTAAGCCCAATATCTCAATATTTGCGGAAGTTAAAGCAACCACGGACATTTCTAAAAAAATTTTCAAATTTTTTTTAAAAAAGAACCCCTTTACCGATCATCGTCGAATTCAATACCAACCTTGCTTGAATAATACACTATCGATTAAAAAAAGAAACAGCCCAATATCTCAATATTTGCGGAAGTTAGAGCAATCACGGACATCAAGTCCACACATACTACACACACACACACACACACACACACACACACACACACACATACGGACAGTTTTTTAATGCAATATTTCGACGTTTTAAAACACTGAACATATTATCATCAAAAACTGAAAACACAATTTTTTCTTTGGTTTTTTCTACTTCTATTTCACATAAAATTTATTTAAATTTGGTTGATTAGACTCAACTCTATACGCAATCAAAGGTTTATATACGATGTTTACGAAAATAAAGCTTCCTCTATGAGGAAGCAAAAAGATAAAGAAAGGCGCCAAGTACACGTATAGTAGTGATATGTTGTTACCTCGAAAAAAATAGTGGTAGTATTATACCTTGAAAAAACCTAAGTAACAAGTGGTAGACATAATATCTTTGTACCTCGCAAAAAAACCTAAATAAGAAGTAATACGTAATTATCTTTGTATTTCGAAAAATCTCGAAAAACCTAAGCAGTAGTATCTTCATTTCCAAAAAATTATATCACAAAATTACGTTACCTTATCAAAGAAGAGTTGCGCTTCAAGTGATCTATTACAAAAAAGAAATGATATCTCTTTAAATTACAGCGCCAATTACAGAGAAAACATATATATTGCCTCAAAAAATAATTGTTGCACTACTTTGAAAAATCTTTACATTGTGTCAATTAGAAACAGAATGTATGATAACAATTTTATAAGATTAAAAAATTTTATTTAAATTTAACAAGAGAGTACAAGATATTTAAATACAAAGTTTACATGTGTATTTTTAGTGGTCACAAAGGATTACAGAAATAACAGTACAAAATAAAAATATTTTATTAAAATATTTAAATCCAACAAGGGAATACAAGGTATTTAAATACAAAGTTTATACATGTATTTTTCAATAGAATAAAAGATTTAATCACAAAGAATTACAAAGTTAACAGTACAAAAAAAAATAGGGTTATGTGGGGTGATGTGCAACATGGGGTGATGTGCAACGTTTCCGATTCCTGGTCTGCATGTCGACATTTGACAGAACCGCATACTGCCATCTATTTGTGTCAATAGTACCTTATTTTGGATAAATAACTCGCGAGATGGCACGCACCCTGTTTTGCTGTACGAAAAGCGAGTTAAATTTCTCGAGCTCAATGTAATTTTCGCTTTTCACATTCATTATTTCGTGAATTGGTTTTAGGTCATCTTATAGGTAAATATTTTTATATTGTTAGTTTTTTAAGTACTTTTGATAATCCACAGCGATTTTGTGATTTTCCGCGCAAAATAGCGTGTTTGGGGTGATGTGCAACACTTTTTTGGGGGTGATGTGCAACACTCATTTTTCGCTAGTTTATCGCTATTTTACGATTGATGTGTATATTAAAAAAAAAAAAAAAAAAAAAAAAATCGCAACAATTCAATTTACTGTAACATTTGCGACATTCCTTATCATTTGAAATGTGTCGACATGCAAGGTCGCAACTATTTTACTTGTGACAACTGCGATTCAGATGATGAAAAATAAAGTTTTTTGCATTTTTCCTTTCATTATTCGATTAATTTGTATTTAAGAAGCCCAAATTTAACATTTAAGTCGATTGATGTCGATATTCATGCATTTTTTACCTTAATTTTACCTGTGTTGCATATCACCCTAAGAAAATTTGAAAATGCTAAAACAGACGTTTTTTTGAAAACTCGAAAAATTTTTAGGAAAAATTTAAAATTTTGAAAATCTAATCACGCAGAATTGTAGTATTTTCCTTCCTCTACATTATACAGCCATGATATATTCAAGAATTTGATTTTTGGATATGTTTTCCGAGCAACGCGTGAACGTGTTGCACATCACCCCACATAACCCTATTTTATTAAAATACATAATTTTTCTTGTAAAAAAACTTGGCGCTGCCAGACCTCGAAATTTTAAATAAATAAAAACAACAATAAATAATCTAAACTTATCCTATACATAATTATAAGCCGCATTATTCGCCGTCATCACGCACACCCATATCACTTGCTCGCACATACACACCACGCTGATAATCATTTTGTTACTCCCGTCGCATTCTTCTCTAAATTATTTTTATTTATTTTATGTAATTTATAAGAACGATTGCAAAAATTGTGATGCTTCCTATGTCGACCAGACAAAGAGGCAACTCCAAACGAGATTAAAAGAGCATAAAAGCAACATTAGATTAGATAAAACAAAACATACGTCTCTGAAACGTTGTTTCTGAGCATAACGTGAAATTCGGTCATACGTTTGATTGGGACAATGCTCGCATTTTGGAAATTGAACATAATTATAAAAAAAGATTAACGGCGGAGACGATACATATAATAAGGAACAGGCAAACGGTATAAGCTTAAACAAGGACACGGAGTTATTGAACAATGCCTATTTTGATATTGATGAACGTATTATCTCATATGAAATTTTAACAACAATCCGTGCCCTTCCGAAGCGAGCATTGCCACAGTCGCTTGTAATCTCTTGCGATGATCACACATACTATTGAGACGATGAAGGAAGTCTCCGTATCTTTCGCTGCACTGACTTCTTATGTGAGTGTCCCGCTTAACAAATTTTTACTTAATTATTCGCGTCTGTTATCATAATTTTATACTGTGTTCAGTTGCCATTAAGACGGTCGGGTGACATAAAGATTCGCGAATGCAGGGACATCACGGATGTTTACCTTGTTCTTGGAGGAGACGACCGACAATTTGACGAATACCTGAGGTGTTTGACTTTTTACATGTTGCGACGGTTGCGAATTTTCAGTCCTGTTTAGTGTGATTTGATGCATTAAAGTTTATGAAGCGATTAAATTGGAATTATGCGGTTTGTTCTGAAGAAGGCCAAGTAAGGCTCGAAACGTTAACGTTGTTTTTTTATATTGCGAACACATTCGTTGTTAAATTGATTTTAATAAATATACACCTATTAATAGCTCGTAATTTGGCCGTTTCTATTATTTAGCTATTGTTTTATCGAGCGAAATCGGACACTTATTTGTTTTTATTTATTGTTGTTCTCATTTATTTAAAATTTCGAGGTCTAGCAGCGCCAAGTTTTTTTACAAAAAAAATTTATGTATTTTAATAAAATATTTTTATTTTGTACTGTTACCTCTGTAATTCTTTGTGATTAAATCTTTTATTCTATTGAAAAATACATATATATAAACTTTGTATTTAAATACCTTGTATTCCCTCGTTGGATTTAAATATTTTAATAAAATATTTTTATTTTGTACTGTTACCTCTGTAATTCTTTGTGACCACTAAAAAATACACATGTAAACTTTGTATTTAAATATCTTGTATTCTCTTGTTAAATTTAAATAAAATTTTTTAATCTTATAAAATTGTTATCGTACATTCTGTTTGTAATTGATACAATGTAAAGATTTTTCAAAGTAGTGCAACAATTATTTTTTGAGGCAATATATATGTTCTCTCTGTAATTGGCGCTGTAATTTAAAGAAATATCATTTCTTTTTTGTAATAAATCACTTGAAGCGCGACTTTTCTTTGATAAGGTAACGTAATTTTGTGATATAATTTTTTGGAAATAAAGATACTACTGCTTAGGTTTTTTCGAGATTTTTTGAGATACAAAGATAATTACGTATTACTTCTTACTTAAGTTTTTTGCGAGGTACAAAGATATTACGTCTACCACTTGTTACTTAGGGTTTTTCGAGGTATAATACTACCACTATTTTTTTCGAGGTAACAACATATACACTACTATACGTGTACTTAGCGCCTTTCTTTACCTTTTTTTAAGAAAAGTAATTTTGTACGGATATTACGCCTTTTTGTAGTATTACGCATTTTATAAACAGTATGTGCATGGTGCAAAGCTATTTAGAGGTATAATACTGTTGCGCTCACCGCTGTTGCGCAATGCTTTATTAGAGAAATCGTAGAGGGCACGCGAGATGGAGACAGAGGCGCTGAGAGTTCGGCAAGTCGGTAACTAAGCGAATGACACACACACCTCTCGGAGACACCCGCACGATTGTACACGTGACGAGCAATAAAGTCTTTTCATACATTACACGAGATATTCCTTGCACCCGAAAGCACAACATGGTGGCAGCGTGGTAACGTACGAACCCGTAACGAATAAAAGGGACAATCAAAGTCGAGTGCATAATCGCAAAGCAGCGAAGACAGGTGCAAAATCTGTGTGAGAGGTTAAGTCGACACGATGCCGGGTGGTGAAAGCGGCAGCTCACAGCTCTCGATATACATGGCGGCAGCCGTGCAATTACCTCCTCCGCCAAATTTCAGTTTCCGATCGGAGGATTGGCAGCGATGGTCCACGAGATGGGAACGATACCGTCAAGGCAGTAGCACTGCAAATCAGTCAGAGGAAACGCAAGTTAATCAGTTCGTATACTTAATGGAACCGCGTGCGGAAGACATTCTGCTATCGTTTAAACTCAGTTGTATAGAAGCAAAAAGCTATAAGACAATACATAAAAAGTTCGAAAAACATTTCGGAGCTTGCATAAACATAGTATTAGAACGAGCACAATTCAATAGGCGCACACAACAAAACGAGGAAACGGTAGAAGATTTTATCGCGGATCTCTAACAGTTAGCGAAAACATGTAATTTCGGTGCACTAAAAGACGAACTTATCAGAGACCGAATTGTAGCAGGCATTCGGGACCAAAGGCTATCGGAAATGCTGCAATGTGACCCTGAGCTCACACTAGAAAAGGCTGTAATGAAAGTACAAACAAAAGAAGAGGTCAGAACACAGCAGGCAGTTCTAAAAGGAACGGAGGGAGCAGCTAACCTCGACAGAGTCAGGAATTCCCGCGGAACACATGGCAAGCAGTACTCAAAAGGTTTCCACCGACAGCATAAGAAGGAAGAGGCAGCAACGTCGAAACGGTGCACCCGATGTGGCACAACACCGCAACATGCATTCTCCTTGTGCCCAGCCAAGCAATCTGCATGCAATGTATGCAAAAAAACAGGACCCTGGGCGGCAATGTGCAGAAAGAAAGCCGTGCATGAAATAAATAGAGACGATGGTAAGAATGCAGCCGAAAAGGAAGACGACAAGGAAGATCTTTACTTGGGCGGCGTACAAGCTATAATGAAAGAAGAAAAAAAGGGACAATGCAAGACACAGAGTACCAAGGACAAGAAGCAGCAAAGAAACATAGATAGAATAAAAACACAGCGCACTCCGAGCCGCCGTGGATGGCGCGTGTAAGCATTAACGGAACAGAGATACCAGTCAAGGCGGATACTGGAGCTGACGTGACGGTGATAAGTGAAGAACTCTATATAGGCAGCATCTAGTCGGAATTGCGTTGACAAACGCAAGTAAAGGACTGCAAGTGGGAGACTCAATACCTCTCAACGTGCTTGGTAAGTTGCAGGCTAAAATAGAGTGGCGGAATAAAGCAGCCATCAACTACATATATGTCGTCAAGGAAAACATGCAGCCGTTGTTGGGCCGTCCGGCCATTAGAGCGTTATGCATGTTAGATTGGGTAATAGACATGGACATTGATGAAGTAAGTAACACCAAACCTGAAAATGAATTCAGTAGTGTATTTGAAGGGTTAGGATGTCTCAAAAAGTGCAAACCTTACCACATTGGTTTTAAACCAGATACCAAACCGTATGCAGTATCAGTGCCTCGCAGAGTTCCGCTGCATCTTATGCACAAGGTTAAAGAAGAACTAGAGCGGTTAGAAGAGTTGGGCGTGATCAGCCGAGTCGTCGAACCGACGGAATGGTGCGCGCCAATGGTTGCTGTGCTTAAGGCTAACAAGAAAGATGTGAGGATTTGCATAAACTACACTGAACTTAATAAATGCGTTGTAAGAAACCGCTATATCATGCCGAGTGTTGAAGAAAATCTTGCTCAGCTAGGAGAAGCCCGCTGGTTTTCCCTTCTCGATGCGAACAAGGGATATCATCAAGTGCCTTTATGTAAATGTTGCCGACACACAACTACTTTCATCACGCCATTTGGTCGCTACTGCTGTAATAGACTACCGATGGGTTTGTGTCCCAGCGCGGAACACTTTCAAGAAAAAATGTCCAATGTATTGGATGGACTTCAGAATGTAGTAAACTTATCGGATGACGTTCTCGTTCATGGAATAACTCTTGGAGAGCATGATAAATGCCTGCGTGCAGTATTGCAACGTCTATCAAAAGCAGGTCTGACGTTGAACAAAGAAAAGTGTGTCTTCAGACAAAAGCGTGTAAGATTCTTGGGATACATTGTATCAGCGGATGAGGGTGTGAAACCTGATCCTGAGAAAGTGAAAGCCATAACCAGCATGGAGAGGCCAACCAAAGCTACCGAGGTGAAAAGGTTTTTGAGAATGGTCCATTTCCAGTTAAAGTTTATAGAGCATCTTGCAGATATCACCAAACCATTGAGACAACTGTTGAAGGATAGCGTCAAATTTGTATGAGACTCACCTCAAGAAAAAGCCTTCAGGGAGATCAAGAAGAGATTGATTGGAGCCCCAGCGCTTGCTCTCTTTAGCACGAATAAGAAGACAAGAATTTCGGCAGACTCTTTGTCTTATGGATTAGGAGCAGTTTTAGAACAACTCGAAGAAAAACAAGAAGATTGGAGACCAGTCTACTATGCATCTAGGGCTCTATCCGAAACCGAAAAGAGATACGCTCAAATAGAAAAGGAGGCGTTAGCATTAACGTGGGCGTGTGAGAAGTTTGCAGCGTTCATCATAGGAGCGCCAGACTTTGTCTTAAGGACGGATCATAAGCCATTGATCTCGATTTTAGGATCCAAGCCTATTAGTGATCTCTCCCCGAGATTGCAACGGTTTCGAATGAGACTAATGCGTTTTGCTTATGTTGTTGAGTATGTTGCAGGGAAAGCATTGATGACTGCGGATACACTCTCGCGGGCATCGTTGTCAGATGCCTGTGACGCCGAGGATTGCTTGTATGACGAAGGCATCGAAAAGTTTGTACAAGCAGTTGTTAAGAGACGGATGTCCGATCAGTTTGCGGTCAAAATACGTGAGATGCAAAATAAGGACATGGTTACCCAAGCTGTTCTGAAATATGTGCGAGAAGGATGGCCGAGGTATCGCAGAGATGTACCAGAAAAGCTATTACCATATTTTGAGGAAAGAGGTATCCTGACGGTGACACCAGATGGGACCCTCCTATGCGGCACGCGGATACACATACCAAAAGGTCTACGCAACGAAGTACTCGAGAGGATACATCAGGGTCATTTAGGAGAGAAGAAATGTCAGGGACGAGCCAGGCAATCCGTATGGTGGCCAGATGTCAATGCGGATGTGCGAGCACAGTGCTTGAAATGCACTATATGTTTGGAACATCGTTTGCAAACCAAGGAACCCCTAATAGTGACAGAACCACCTGAACAACCATGGCAGGAAGTAGCGGTGGACTTCTGTGAAAGAGAAGGAAGACACTATCTGGTGATGGTTGATTGTTTCTCTCGGTATCCAGAGGTCGTATACATGTCATCAACTACAGCAGCTAGTACAATCGCGAAGATGAAGGACATATTCGGGAGACACGGAATTCCAGAGCAGGTACGCTCAGACAATGGCCCACAGTTCAGCAGTCAGGAATACAAGCAGTTTGCCGAGAACTTCGGGTTTGCCATAGTTACAAGCAGCCCGAGATATCCACAAAGCAACGGGAAGGTAGAAGCGGCAGTAAAGACAGTCAAGCGTATCTTGAAGAAGGAAACAGAACCTACTCTAGGTTTATTGGTGTATCGCACTTCTCCTCTGGAAACAGGTAGCAGCCCGTGTGAATTACTCATGGGAAGAAAACTTCGCACGCCGGTACCATGTTCGGCGATGACACTACACCCAAATGGCCTGATCTGAAAGCATACCGCCAACAGCTATGGGCGGGAAAGCTTCGCAGCAAACAGCAGTACGACAAAAGACATCGAGTGCGAGAGCTACCAGAATTGATGCCAGGTGAACTGGTATGGATAAAGGACCAGCGAGCATATGACACTGTTGTGCGTCGTCGTACTGAACCAAGGTCGTATGACGTACGGTACTCGGGAGGATTGTTGCGACGTAACCGGAGTTTTCTGGAATCAACCTGACGAGCGATGGAAGACGACGATGAAGATGAGGACGATTGGGGAATAGTAGCTAATAAAGATCAGCCGCGGCAGGAGGCGGATAAAAAACCAGCGCCGGCTGAGCAACCGGAACCGTTGCGACAAAGTAGTCGCCAACATTGCACGCCGAGAAGATTGCATTATCAACATTTAGGGACACCGACGTGTTAATTAAAACGAGTAGAGAGATTTAAGTTGGAATTTTGATTTTGTTTTATGTTTAGCTTTGATTTGCTTAGCTTGATTAGCTTAGATTTGATTTATGTATTAATACACCAAAGATTAGTTTCGTCGGTTAAAAAAGAATCACAGAATTTTGTTTGAGCTATACCTTGTAAGCTTTAGTAAGCATTTCGATTTTTGTTATAAAAAGAGGAGGATGTTGCGCGATGCTTCATTAGAGAAGTCGTAACTAAGCGAATGACACACACACCTCTCGGAGACACCCGCACGATTGTACACGTGACGAGAAATAAAGTCTTTCCATACATGCACGAGATATTCCTTGCACCCAAAAGCACAACAACCGCGTTGCACTAACACACACTCGCACTCACGCACTCGCACTCCCGAAGCCCGCGGAAATAAGAGAAACACCGCGTTTATAAAGAAACAAACAATCTCAACGTTTATTATTATCTCGATACAGAAGGGTGCGGACACACGTCCGAACAGTCCAGCAACTCAAGACAAAATCTGACAGTTGACAGTAATTGATTCGCCGATCAATACATCCCGTCGTCAGGGAACGCGCTTCGGCTTGAAGCTACTCGCGAGCGAAGCAACTGGTGTCTCAGCGCGAAGGCGCAGTGCCGCAACAATACTACCACTTTGTTTTTTTCAAGGTAACAACATAATACATATACACTACTATGCGTGTACTTGGCCAGGGCCGGCGAAACCGCTATAGCTAAATAATTTACAAACGGCCAATTTCGAGCTATTACCAGATGTTAGAAAAATATTTAATACGTTCAATAATAGTCTACAGACTTGTTTACGTTTCGTGCCTTACTTGGCCTTCTTTTGAACAATACAAAATTATAAAGAAAAACGCATTATAATAGATCGCATTATTCTACGAACAAAACGAATCAATTTGATCCAACGCGATTTTCATTAATACGGTCTCACCCAAGTAATTGGACAATCATATTGAAGTCAGAAGTATAAAGTCAATTATTCGTCAATCTACACGCAGAATCGGTCGTTTCCTTCGCTGCATGACACTTATGCGCCCATGAAACCCGTATAGATGTAAGATCCTTTGTCGCCAAACCATCTTAGTGACAACTATATTAGAGTTAGAACTTACATAAGAACCAAAACGAAAATTCGATTAAAACGAGTTTAGCCTTATAAACGGACTCACATAAGCGGTCGATGAAACAAAGAACTAGGGTGAATTCCTTCCATCGTTTCACAAAGCGTGTGTTCGTCGCGAAGGATAACAGACGACTGAGACAATACCCGCATCGCAAGGGCACAGTAAACGATCATTGTTATTAACAGAACATTTAAGATAACCGACTTAAAATATCAAAATAAGGGATCGTTTAGTAGTTCCGTGTCCTTATTTAAATTTATACCATTAATTTGCTTTTTTATATGTATCATTTCTGCGGTTAATCTCTTTTTGTAATTATGCTCAATTTCTAGGATGCGTGCATTTTCCCAGTCAAATGAATGATTGTATTTTGTGGTATGCTCTGAGACAACTGAATGTTTGGACTCGTCTAATCTTATATTCCTTTTATGTTTCTTTAATCTGGTTTGTAATTGCCTCTTCGTCTGACCGACGTAAGAGGCATCACAATTTTTACAACAGATTTTGTAAATTACGTCATTATTGAAAAAATGGGCGTTCTTATCTTTATGGACCTTAATGATGCTACTAAGATTGTTAAGAGTGCGGTATCCCACAGAATTTTCAGATTTATCGACTGCTGAGGCGATGATCTCGGAAGTATGTTTTAAATACGGCATAACAATAAAACTTTTTATTTGCTGTGCACATTCGGAATCATTACCCGTATTATTCTTTGTGGACTGAAGTTTCCTCAGTCTTTTATTAATATGCAAGAATATTAGATCGATGGGATATCCGTTTCTAAGCAATACATTGATGACAAAATTTAAATTTTCATTATAAAAGCTGGGATGTGATAACATGATTGCTCTGTCCACTAGGCTATAGATTGTTCCTATTTTGTGTTGAATAGGATGATTAGAAAAGAAGGACAATAGCCTACCAGAAAAGGTTTCTTTGTGGGACTAATCTGTTATAATCGTGTCTCCCCTTACAATCAACATCAAATCCAGAAAGCTAAGACGGCCATTATTTTTGTACTCTATTGTAAAATTAAGTCTATTATGATAACTATTAAAGTAATCCAGAACATCCTGAACGTTATCCTTAGGAATCTTCATAACAATGTCGTCCACATAGCGCTTGTAAAACGATAGATGGAAGTCCAATGCGCCCAAAACCCTTTCCTCCAAATCCTCCATAACAATGTCGGCCACTGTCGGGGATAAAGGGGAGCCCATTGGAGATCCAAATGTCTGCTTATAGGTGACACCGTTAAACGTGAAAAAAGTAGAAGCCAATACAAATTTGACTGCATAAATTCACCACGAGATAAACTTGTTTTTGTTTTTATAAACTTCCATCTCTTTTTTAAACCCTCTACGACCAATTTAGGTGGAATATTCGTAAACAGTGATACCGCGTCCAATGAGATCAGAATCTCCGACTTCTGCACTTTTATTTTCGATAGGTCAGTACACAATTCAAAACTGTTGTTGACGTGGCTCTTTGGTTTTGATAAACTATCAACTAAAATTTTCGGCAGAAAAGCTGCAAGATTATACAGTGCCGTGTTGACAGGTGAGACTATTATTCTAAAAGGAACGTTCTTTTTGTGAATCTTTGGAAGACCGTAAGCTTTTGGAAGTGTAGAATCGCTGGAATGTAGGAAAAAATATTGTTTCTTAGAAATATATTCCTTCTATAGCCACTTTTTAATCAAATGCACGCATCCTAGAAATTGAGCATAATTACAAAAAGAGATTAACCGCAGAAATGATACATATAAAAAAGCAAACTAATGGTATAAATTTAAATAAGGACACGGAACTACTAAACGATCCCTTATTTTGATATTTTGAGTCGGTTATCTTAAATGTTCTGTTAATAACAATGATCGTTTCTGTTAATAACAATAATCGTGCCCTTGTGATGCGGGTATTGTCTCAGTCGTCTGTTATCCTTCGCGACGAACACACGCTTTGTGAAACGATGGAAGGAATTCACCCTAGTTCTTTGTTTCATCGACCGCTTATGTGAGTCCGTTTATAAGGCTAAACTCGTTTTAATCGAATTTTCGTTTTGGTTCTTATGTAAGTTCTAACTCTAATATAGTTGTCACTAAGATGGTTTGGCGACAAAGGATCTTACATCTATACTGGTTTCATGGGCGCATAAGTGTCATGCAGCGAAGGAAACGACCGATTCTGCGTGTAGATTGACGAATAATTGACTTTATACTTCTGACTTCAATATGACTGTCCAATTACTTGGGTGAGACCGTATTAATGAAAATCGCGTTGGAACGAATTGATTCCTTTTGTTCGTAGAATAATGCGATCTATTATAATGCGTTTTTCTTTATAATTTTGTATTGTTCTGAAGAAGGCCAAGTAAGGCACGAAACGTAAATAAGTCTGTATACTATAATTGAATGTATTAAATATTTTTCTAACATCTGGTAATAGCTCGAAATTGGCCATTTGTAAATTATTTAGCTGTTGCTTTGTCGAGCGAATCTTTTGTTAATTGAAACCGCTATGGTTAGTATGGAGTATTCCATACTGACATTTCTAGAGTATGGAATTCCATACTCTGATGGAAGCTGAAATATTATTCATGGAGGGGGAGGAGTAGTGCAACCGGCTAAAAAATTTGGAATTTTGTGAATTTTTTATGCTGTAACTCTGAACAAAACATCTGACGTATCAAGATTGGAACAAGTCTCTATATGCTTCCAAATATCGTTAGACGATTTATCGACAAAAGAAATTTTCATGGGGGTGGAGTTCCGAAAACCGCCGACCTTCGATTTCGATTAAACTTTGTGAAAAGCTTCGTTTTGGGTTAAAATGAAAGCCCTTAAAAGGAATTTTGGCGATTCCTATGATAAATCCATTTTTTAAGATAAAATGATAAAAAATATACGAACACCTTCATAATTTTACGGGATGTTATAAGTTGAATAAATACTGTTTTTATTGAATAATTTTATGTTTTTATTATATACTTACAACAGAATACATAAATAATATGCTTTGTAATATATTTTACTTGGTTATTCCTGGATAAATTGTTTTAATATCCTTTAATAGTTGGTCGAACGGGTCTACGTTAAGTTTAACGTACACGACGACGCCACATAAATTCGCACAAAACACAACATTTAAAACAGTAAATTGTTGATAAATTAAAGTTTTTTTGTTAATGCAGTGAATACTTTATTTCGCGAGAAAGTCGCTGCTTTACCAAAACACAACATTTAAAGCAGTAAATTGTTGATAAATTGAAGTCTTTTTGTTAAAGCAAAGAATACTTACATATAGGTTAAATGACGCGCTTTAAAAGTATTTAATTGTTTAAAGCGCGTCACTAATCTACATAGGTTAGATGACGCGCTTTAACAGTATTTAACTATTTAAGGGGATGCTGGAGTGAAGGCCGAACTTACTTGATGTCGATAATGTCAAACATTTTTAATTCTGTTCTAATTTGTTTTCTATCATTTTCTACATTACCGCCTATATCTGCCCTTGTCTAACGAGAGGCATCTGTTCTTGTTTCGATTGCTGCGCCATCTTTCACTACACGCAATTAATACTACTCCGCACGCATACATACATATGAGATTTTCAACGACAATTTTCTCTTATACTAAAGCTTCTAAGTTTATTTCTGAAAGCACAACATTATTTTTTTTTGCAATTCCGATGGTGCTGTATGCTTATTTTATACGTACAAAGTCTAAATTTTTATGTGCAGCAAATGTTGTCACGTCATACATATAATTTTTTTATTTTTTTTTTTTGTTTTTGATGTAAAATCAACGCTAGCACCCTCCGTTTTTATGCGTACTTTAATTTTGTAAAAAAGTTTTTTCAATTCCGTAAAGCCAATTCAAAGTTAAGTGTCAGCAAAAAAATGTCGATAATTGCTACTACTCCAGCATCCCCTTAAAGCGCGTCACTAATCTACATAGGTTAGATGACGCGCTTTAAAAGTATTTAAGTGTTTAAAGCGCGTCACTAAACTAAACAAAACTAAACAAAAACTAAACAAAAAAAATTGTATGTGTGAACTATTTCGACGTATATATTAATCATTTATGTCTTCCAATACTCAAAATAGCTGCTATATTTTCCAAACTTCTTTTGTTTATAACTTTTTAATGAACAGTGACCGCCGGCTAAAACCTTCTGAAGGTCACTCAGGAGGGTGACCTTGACAACATATGTCAAGGTCAAGGTCATCGGTGAGGTTCGACCTTTTATGCACATTTATCGAACAGCCCTATATTTTTTATCATTTTATCTCAAAAAATGGTTTTATCATAGAAGTCGCCAAAATTCTTTTTAAGGGCTTTTATTTTATCCCAAAACGAAGCATTTCACAAAGTTTCATCGAAATTGGAGGTCGGCGGTTTTCGGAACTTTATCCTTTCATGGAATTCTATGAATCTGGAAAAACAAATTCAGAAACGCTTATTGGTATTGTAAAAGACGTGCTTACTCGATTTAATTTAAAATTAAGTAACATAAGAAGACAGTGTTACGATGGTGTGCGTCGAATGTTAGTGGGCGAATTACGGGCTTGCAAACACGTATAAAAGAGATAGAACCACGAGCTATATTGTAATGCACATACGCTAAATCTTGTTGTCCAAAATGCTATTGAACATGTGCCGTGTGCTCGAAATTTCATTGAAATTGTTAAAGACATCATAAACTTTATACGTGACTCGCCCAAACGAATGGCGCAATTTAAGAATCTGCAATCTGGAGACAGCCCGAAATTAAGTCCCTATTGTCCAACAAGGTAAATGAATAATTATGTTATAATAACAGAGTTTGTAGTTATTTTCATCATTTTGTAAAATACAATCACATAATTTGCATTTAAAAAATCAATCGATGTTTTAAAAAATATATCTTCTTGAATCAAAATTACATTCGTGGAAAGCTTAAAAAAAATGAAAACAATTCATTGCACTAAACAAACAGTAAAGTATATGCTTCAATAAATAACAAAATTATAAAATAAATATAAAAAACATTTTTTACTTATAATGTAGTATAGAAGATATAGCTGGATTAAAAATAAGCTAAGAATAAGGTATCCATGTGGTAATTTGTCAAAAATTGTGAATCGAATTTTTTTTAAACTTTGGGATTTTCTTCTTACGAAAGTTTGCATTCTACGCAAATGTCAGTATCAACCTTTTTTGTCCTAAATGACCTAAAAAATGTGAAAAAATTTTTTCAGAAATGAAAAATTCCAAATTAATTATTTAAAAAAATTGTTATAAACAATGAATGACTCATTTTATAGCATTCAATAAAAAATTCGTATTCAGCGGCCTAATATATATAAGAAAAACCTTGGTGAAAGCGACGACATATAAAAGGCGGCATATCAAGATAATAATTTTCTTACACTCTATCCTTATTCGAAATAATATTTGAAACTATTTTTTAGGTGGTGTATGCGGATTTAATCTTTAAAGACTATACACGATAAAGACAATTATACAGCTGCCTTAACATTTTTTGACGAAATGAGTCTTGATCGAACACTGGATTGCAGTACATCAACAAAAAGCAGCAGGATTCATCAAGTATTTAGAAACCTTCGAATTCTACTTTCTATTAACTTTGATAATTGAGATTTTTCACCTCATCGAAATTCTAAATACTGAGCTAGAAAAATCGAGCCTAAATGTAAACGAATCACATAAAAAAGTTACGGCAGTTATATGGATAGCCTAAAACAAATGCGAGAATCAAAATTCGATAATATATGGGTTATATCTACGGAAGGTGGTAAGGCACTGGGGTTAGAAGAACCCGAAGTATATTGTCCGCGTAAACTACCTAAGCGCCTTGAAACAAGTAGTGCGAGCAAGACTCATACTTTTCAAACACCGAAAGAATATTATCGCAGGATCTACTTTGAAATTTTTGATCAAGTTTTGATGTCGATGAATGAACGATTCAATTCGAAAACCATGACGCTGCTAAATTCTTTCGAAGATTTTGTGGTAGGCAAGCAAAATATTAGCGTAGACAAAATAGTTAAGTTTTATAATTGTAATAACTCGGTACCAAAATCTGACAGATCGAACGATTTCGACGAACAAAAACTGAAATTGCATAGTAACATGTTTTTCGAAATCGCATCATTAAGAAAAATTACTTTTCAGTGTTTGGCTGATGTAAAATTTCTGCAAGACAATCGCGAAATCGGCGATCTTGTACCCGAGTACAAAAAATTAGTTCGCGTGCTTTTAACAATTCCCGCAACGTCGTGTACAAATGAGAGATCATTTTCGCATTTAAGATTATTAAAAAATTATTTGAGATCAACGATGCATCAAAAGCGGTTAAATAATATTGCGATATTATATACGCATCAAGATCTTGTAGAGAGATTAGACGAAGAGGAGCTAATCAATTCATTTATAAAGAAAAATAATATTAGAGCAGCTACTTTTGCCATGTAAATAAATGTGAATATTTATTTCCACCTCCCCCCTCTCCAAATGTCCGCCGGCTACTCATCCATACACTGAAAAATTTTAATTAAAGTAATTTAAATCGACCGTGACTGTACGTCTTTTCGATGTGAACATTGGAAAACTGTGAGCCAACCTGCTTTGTCGGATTCACACAGCACTTTTCCGGATCAATCATCGAGACATTATTAATTTCGACCATGAGTTTTGGTCAGTTGATGTAATTTCTAAATTAAATAAATTTTTATTGCGAAAAAATATTACCCCAGCCAGGGTTTGAACCTGGAATCTCCCGTATACCGTGCGGGTGTTGTGCCAATTCGACCACTAGGGCTGTGGTAATATTTATCGCAATAACAACTATAAGATGGAGCACCGATTCTTCAGTCAACGGTGTATAATAAACAGAATAATGAATTTTCTTCGCTAGTATACAGAATAACAATTAAAGTAATTTAAATCGACCGTGACTGGCAATATAACGTCTTTTCGATGTGACCATTGGAAAACTCATGGTCAAAATTAATAATGTCTCGATGATTGATCCGGAAAAGTGCTGTGTGAATCCGACAAAGCAGGTTGGCTCATAGTTTTTCCAATGTTCACATCGAAAAGACGTTATATATTGCCAGTCACGGTCGATTTAAATTACTATATCTGAAAAATTTTACTTCGCCGGCCCTGTACTTGGCGCCTTTTTTTACCTTTTTTTTAAAAAAGGTAATTTTGTACGGATTGGTGATATTACGAAAGAAAAGTATTTAACTGAGACAATGAGTTAAATAAAAATAGGCCGATATATTTATATAACTATATAAAATATATTTATATATCAGCCTATTTTTTGTGATACCACATCAACTAAAAATAGGCTGATATATTTATATAACTATATAAAATATATTTATGTATATATCAGCCTATTTTTATTTGACTCATTGTCTCAGATACTTTTCTTTCGTGATATCACCAATAAAATGTATTTTGGGCGTAATATCTTAACTGAGGTTTATTACGATATACTTATATGTATGAATATAATCGCTATTATCGCTATTATAATACCTGATGATATATTATTGTCATACATATTTATAATAGATTATAGATTATACGTTCTAACGTTGGCTTCGCTTGCTATAGTGATTAAATTAATGTAGCACCACTTGCAAGGAGGCGGCAGGCCACTCCACTGTAATGGCTGCCAGCGACACACGTAATAAAGACATGTTCTTCTAATATATAGTGTTCTAGTATTAATGAATCTATAACAATATTATCAAAATATCTATCTATCAATGTATTTCTTTAAATATACTTTTTTCGACCCATATTATAAGGAACTTTTTTGCTCATTTTTGTGTCAGAAATGTGTTCCATTTTTTTTAATTTTTCTACTGTAATTATAAAACCTCCATCTTGGTACACACGGGGACACAAATGCCTTCTCACTTGAAATTGCACGCGTATCGAAGCATATTCAGAGCGCATGCTCCGTCTCTAGATATTCGTTCATCATGACTGTAAGAGTATCCGCACAAGACTCTTGTATAGTAATGCAGCGTAACATAACGTGGGTCAACGCACAAGAAATGTATTAAGATAAAAAATAATAATAAGATGGAAACACCACCACACATGCTACAAGAATATTTATAACAGTTGAACAAACTTATGGATAGATCAGCTTGTTAGACACAAATTATTATCTATACCGTGTAATTATCTTTTTGTAAAAGTCGTTAACAAAAAAATAATGAAGACATTTACTACTGTATTATTGTAATAAAAGCCAATTAAACATGAAATTTAATCTATACTTCATTTTTCAATTAACTTATAATCTTCCCAAAATCAAATAAATACCTACTCAACATTGGTCTAACTTTTTTATTTGAATCAAATATTTACATGTTAAGTCCGACAAATATGGAACAAATTTTATTGCAAATAATATTTAAGCCAAAATATGGAGGAGCTCGTGGGGGGGATGGCACGTGCGGTTGGCCTGAGGTGTGAGAGGAGAAAAGGAAGAGTTTTGTGAGGAGCTAAAGTCAGGGAAGACGGAGCAATGTGGCGGAGCAGGTGGAGGAGAATCGGACGGAGTCGGAATCGGGAAAGTGGAGGAGGAGTAGAGGATGACGTGGTTGAGGAGTGCTGAGCGAAAAAAGTAAGGATGCGTTTGGAGGTTAGATCGAGGAACAGGAGGAAGAAGGGGCTAAGACGGGGGAGGTGTGAGGTGGTGGAAGGGGAGCGATGACATGGAGCAAGACGGTTGGTTGGAGTGGTGGCGCGATGGTTGGTACGGTAACAGCACAGAGTGACAGGAAGGCACAGCGGAGGTGGGCTCCGGTGGACGGTCCGGACCGGCGCGGGGTGTCAGCGACTCTGAAAGAGTAGGTTAGCATTACTGCGGGACCGTCGGGCGGAGCTGGAGCGCAGAACGAGTCGGTAAGAGGGAGAGAGGAGATAACCGACGAGAAGGCGGCGCGAGAGTCGATGGGCGGACACGCAACTAGCGTCGGCACAGCAATGAGGAGAGACGAGTGATGGAGATCGATAGGTCGATCGAAGGAGTCGATCGAGTGAAGTGAAAGCGCAGAGAGGCACGTGGCGACGGTGAGGTGAGGAGAAAGCGTAGGATACGGAAGCAAGGAAGGCGAAAAAGATGTATTAAAAAAGTGTAACGGCCTGACTTTATCGAACGCGGACTGGCGTGCGGGATCAGGAGTCCGATGAAAGGCCCAGAGACAATAATCAATTTAGGTGGTACATGCAGTTTATTCAGCTTAGCTTATTATATACACAAAGTGGTATTTTATGTAGCGCCGGGACGGGTGGAACGCGATATATACAACGAAGGGGCAGTGCGGGTGCACTCGTTAACGGACGCGGTAGCCCGCTCTTCGACGGACTCGGTAGTATTTGATATAGCGCAGGGACGGACAAAACGCGGTATATACAACGAAGAAGTAGTGCGGGTGCACTTGATAACGAACGCGGTATCGTTACTCGACGGGCTCGGTATATTACATAGACGTATTACAGTACATAGGCGGACGCGGTATATTACAGGTAGTGCATGTGCACTCGATAACGACGCGGTATTTAGTAACGAACGCGGTATCGTTACTCGACGGGCTCGGTATATTACATAGACGTATTACAGTACATAGGCGGACGCGGTATATTGCAGGTAGTGCATGTGCACTCGATAACGACGCGGTATTTAAGATGCTGGACGGATTCGGTATATTACCGTTAATACCGGTACGCTCGCGGATGCCGCGGTAATATGCGTGCGGGACGCGTAACGTAGGAGGGAAGATTTCCGGAGCCCCGGGGCGGCGGCAGCGAGAGCCCTCGTTGCGAGGCCGAGCGCGCTCGACCCCGCGGAACCGTGCCTTCGGGGTTAGTTCTGAAGGAGTGCGGGAACACCTGAGAGCTCTCAGTCGAGACTCGGAGCACCGGACCTCGTTGGCGTGTTCCCTAGAAGTCGGGAATAGGTTTCGTCTTGGAAGTAGCGGATCTTTAGACGAAGTGTCCTTTTCTCGCCGGAACGGCGGTTTATATACCCGCCCGGCGCGGCGGGTTCGCTAGGAGCGCCGATCGTCGCGATGTGGTGGGGCGGCGCGGCGCCGCGCTCGTCCTCGGGGCGGCTCGGCTCCCGTCGTCGCTCGTCGGGAGGCACCGGTGCCGCGCTTGGCCCGCGCACACGGTGCGTTTTCAAGTACGTTTAAAATGTGACGCACCGCGCCCTGGTCTTCGCCCGACTGGTCGTCGGTCGGGCGGCATCCGGCGGTCGTTAGCCGGGAACGATGCTTAGTGCACGGGGTGCATCGTTACAAAAGAGCAAAGATTAGAGTGGAAGAAAGGGAGAGGAGTGGGCGAAGGCAGAGAATAAAGCAAAAGTAAGTAAGAGGGAAGAAGGAGAGAGGTAGGAGGCACGTATACACACGCACATGCACGAGGGATAGAGGAAGGTTAGTAAAGGCAGAAAGGAAGAGTGAGAGAGGAGGGGTAAACACACACGCACAGGCTTGCACGGAGGGTGGAGGACAAACACGCACATGCACGGGGGTTAGAGGAAAGGCAGAGAGGGTAGAAAGAGAGATAGGGTCAGGATAGACACAACACACACGCACATTCAGGCTCGCACGGGGGGTGGAGGAGATGTGGGAAAGTGGAGAGAGGGGGGTCAAGAGGCAGGGGCTAAGAAAAGTTTAATTGTAGGAAGAAGGTGAAAGAAGACGGAAGAGCGGACGGAAAGCGGAAGTAGAGAGTCAATTAGAGAGGAGAGAAGGGGAGGATGCAGCGACGAAACACGGTGCGGCGCGGAGTGAGCAAGGAAGAGGGAAGGAGGGTAGAGGAGGAAACGGTGAAAGCGGAGAACAGCTGAGAAAAAGGTAGCAGGGGGAAGAGAAGGCGGCAGAGAGGAGAGCGGGGAGATGGAGGAGTCGGAGGGTTTGATGAGGGTGCTGAGCACGATAGCAGAGGAGTTAGGGAGGATTAGAAGGGTGCTAGAGAGAAGAAAAGGGGGGCAGAAGAAGCGGGGAGTACCGTGGAGAGAGGGCAGGAGAGCACGGGTGAAAGGAGCGAGCCGGGAGGCAAGACGGAAGAGGGAAAGAGCAGTGAGGCGGAGTAGTGGAAGAAGGAGATGAGAAGAGAGGTCGCAGGATGGAGAAGGGAAAAGGCGGAGGAAGCGGCAGCAGAGGAACGGAAGGCGGAGAAGAGAGAAGGATAGTTTGAGACAGAAGGGAGATGATCGGAAGATGGAGGGATGGGTGGAGGAGAAGGCGAGAAGAAGAGTAAGGGCGGCGGGGGCAAGAGAGGGGGCTGACCGGGGAGAGGAACGGAGATAGAGGGAGATGGAGGAGGCGGGTTGGGTAGAATGTAAGAGGAAAGGGTCACAGAAGGAGGCGGAAGAGAAAAGGGAAGGGCCACAGAAGGAGGTCGAGGGAAAAGAGAAGGAAGGAAGCGAGAAGTCAAGGAGTCTAAAGGAGAGAGTAAAGAGGCTGGAAGAGGAGAGGGAGCAAAGAGAGAAAAAAAAGAGGAATGTGGTCTGGAGGGGGCTAGACGGGAGGGACGCAGAAAAAAGGAGAGGTATGATGGAAAGGGTGGCAGAGAAGGTGCTAGGTAGAGTGCCGAGAATTAGAAGGGTCTGGGAAAGAAGTGGGGAGGGAAGGAGAGAGGTGCTGATAGTGGAGTTGGAGGATGAGAAGGAGAGAGCGGAGCTGTTGGAAAGGTATGGGATAATTAGGCAGAGGTGGGGAATAGGGGTGGACGAGGACCTGTCCATGGAGGAGAGAAAGACGAGGTTGAGGTTGCTGGAGAAGGCAAGAGAAGAGAGAGACAAGGGAAGAAGAACGCGGGTGGAAAACAGGAGAATATGGGTGGATGGAAAGGAGATTGTGTGGAACGATGACGAGGGGAAATGGGAGAAGAAGTAAAGGTAGGGAGGGCTGGGGGTCGAAGAAGGGGGGAGAGGAGAGGAGATAAGGGGGAAAGGGAGGAGGTTATCCCTGTGTTACAGAGACGGGAACGGTGAGGAGGCGGAGAGCTGAGGTGTTGGAGCATGGAGAACGGAAATAGGGGGTCCCAAGGAAGTCCAACGGAAGAAGCGGCCAGGAGGAAGAAAAGAAGAGGCAGGGTCCGAAAGAGTGGGGGGTACTAGGATGTAAAGGGTCGCACGCGGCCAGGTCTGGTATAAGGGGAGTTGTACTTGTAAGAGGTTTAGGATCGTTTCTCACAAAAAACGTCTTGTAAGCCCTGCGGGGAGAAACAATAAACGCATACAATACAATACAATACAATATTTAAGCCAAAATACATTTTAATAAGAATCAAATTAGAACTAAATTTGGGTTAAAGCCGTAATTGAATCGAGTAAAAGTCACGTATAGAACACATTAACTTTTTACTAAAGTCTCATATATATGAATATTCTGCATCATGTATGGTTCTGGGATCATATATAATCCGCAATGTAATGTAACGTAACGTAACGTAACGTAACGTAACGTAACGTAACGTAACGTAACGTAACGTAATGTAATGTAATCATACTATTATATAAAACCCGACTGTTTGTCTGTCCGTCCGTCCGTCCGTCTGTCCGCGAACTACTCATTCGTTAGTGGACCGAATTTTTACCAAAAGTATATAAAACAGGGGTAGAATTTTCCGGGGAGTGCCATGACGTGTATAGTTTTTTGTTACCGATTTTCTGGAAACCGGTTTTTTTAATTTTTTCAATTTTTCCTGAAATAATTGACCGAATCTCAAAGAATTACGTATGAAACAGGGGTGGAATTTTCCGGAGAGTACTATAAAGTGTATAATTTTTCGTTACCGATCTTTTTGGAAGCCGGTGTTAGAAATTTTTCAAATTTTTCGGGAATTAATTGACCGAATCTGAAAGAATTGTATATGAAGTAGGGGTAGAATTTTACGGCGAGCGCCATAATGTGTACAGTTTTTGTTACCGATCTTTTTGGAAACCGGTTTTTTTAATTTTTCGGAACATAATTGATTAAATCTCAAAAAATTATACATGAAGTAGGGGTAGAATTTTCCGGAGAATGCTATAAAATGTACTATTTTTTGTTACCGATTTTTTTGGAAACCGGTTCCGAATGATCATATCTCAAAGAATTGTACATACAAAGTAGGGGTAGAATTTCCC
>NW_020215262.1:23815-25601 GCF_003070985.1 Temnothorax curvispinosus | reverse complement strand
ATCTCAAAGAATTGTACATACAAAGTAGGGGTAGAATTTCCCGGAGAGTGCTATAAAGTACATAATTTTTCGTTACCGATCTTTTTGGGAATCGGTATCAGAAGTTTCGAAATTTTCGGGAAATAATTGATCGAATTATAAAGAATTGTATATAAAACAGGGGTAGAATTTCCCGTGAAGTGCTATGAACTGTAGTTTTTCGTTACCGATTTTTTTGGGAACCGGTATCTTTTTGGAAATCGGTTACGAAATTTTTCTAATTTTTTAGGAAATAATTGAGTGAATCTCAAATTGTATACGACAGAATTGAACTTCAGTCGATAAAAAAGTAATATTTTTCAATTTATAGCATTTGAGAAAGAGAGAGAGAGAGAGAGAGACTATTTGCGTGTCTTATTACATATGTCTTCCGGGGCGAAACCCGGGTAACCAGCTAGTATAATATAATACATCTTTGTATAAGATTAATGTAAGACAATCGTGAAAGCGAGCGATAATTGATGTACGTGACGATATCGTTTTGAAATTCGTTTGAACGAACAACTAGGTAGGAATGACGTTCAGTAGAGGTATGACTTGAATTTATAAATAGTCAACAAGCGGTCAGAGAGACACAGTCTTACAGTACAATTAATACGATACATATAATATGATTTGCGATCGTTGAGTGATCGCAGTAGAACGACGAAAAAACTTAATTATACAGTCCACTAATAAACGAAGTATAACCATCATTGAGAATTTATTGCAAAGGAACCAACATTTTCTACAATAATCTATAACTATAATATAATATATAAAGTAAAACAAGAAAATGTTTAACATACCTTGTATGGTTTGGAGTTAGAATTAAATGACTGAAGGAGTAAATTTCCACCCTGGGAATATAATATCATTGAACAGTCAGGACTCCAGCTTGATGTTAATATAGGAAGGCTTGCTTTTACTAATGTAGATCGAAGCATACCACTGCGAGACCAGATCTTGATTAACCCATCCTCACCAGCTACAATCAACATTATATATTTTGAAACAATGAATTAATAACAATAAGATAATGTCGTACCTGTCAATAATGCAGAACCATCAAAACTCCATCTACCTACTGTGGTCGCACCTTTGTGGGCATCGATACTCTTTTCAATACGACCATTTTTATTAACCAAATGGTATTTTCCTAGAAATTGAACTTATTATAAAAATTTTTCCACCGATATGATTTTTCGAAAAGGTTAGTAAAAGGAAAAAAACGATCTTTTCATATAATCAGTTTTTTTTTATTAAGAAAATCTTATAGCCGTCTGTATTACCGACAAAATTACCATTTTCGTAAGTCTTTCTTCGCATTAATTTGACAGAATTGAAAATGCTCCTCCACAATTGCAGTACATATATATCAATGATTCCAGGGAACTCTTTTTTAGATAAAAAACCAGAAATAATTACAGATTTACAAATTTCTTTACCTATTTTTATCTCAACATGGCGTCTCAAGTTGTAAACAAGCTATCAACTCATCATAACATGTACTTCATATAACAGTTGCAGTTTGTACGAACATTGAAAACAAGTTCCCTGGGGTTGAAATACACGAAAGAACATTGTCGAATACTCCAAATCGAAATTAGGAGTCTAATATAAGAGTATAGTATATACTACGATTCGTGCGTATGTGTGTGTATCATAACCTTGTCTATCCTTGTTTATATCCTTGTGTATATAAGGACATATATAGGCCAGTAACATAGAAAACAATCGGGGACTTCCGTTTCCGGTGTGCGTGAGA
>NW_020215262.1:16818-23805 GCF_003070985.1 Temnothorax curvispinosus | reverse complement strand
AGATAGGATTGAGAGGTGACAATTCAAAGAATAAAGTAATAGCGGATGTGATAGGATAAAGGCAAGTATAGTATGGGAAACATATAAAGGTGCGACAAGGTAGACAGAGGCGAGTGTTCTGTTAAGGACTCGTGTTGGTTGGTATATCGAAGGGTAGACGTGAATTCAATTAAGTATTGTAACACAACTCGAAAGAACGGATACTTATACTTATACACGACTCGCCATATTGGCTTGCTGAACCGAACTGAACTGAACTCGTCGCACAAGCGACCTCCTCATACTCTATAAAACCTAGAGAGTTGTAATAACTAAAAAGTTCACTATGTCCCTAGAGAAAAGTTTCCTGTAGCTCACTCTATCGAAAAGAGAAAAAAAGTCAAATACGAAGCAGGAAAATACTCAACAGCGAGCGTCAAGCGACAGCGCGAGCTCGCGCATGGGTATAGACAGAGAAGGCATAGAGGAGAGAGAGGAAGACATTGCGGAGCAATAGCACGTGGTCGGGCACAGTCGGGTATAGAGCAGAATAGTTATAGAGTTTACAAGATAGGATGAGCGAGAAGGAGGACGGAGGCGAAAAGGGGGGTAGGGCAGAAGGAAGTGCGGGAAACGCGGGGTTTATTAAAAGGAAAGGAGCAAAAGAGAGAGAAAGGAGTGACAGCTTGGGGAGTCTAGATGAGATATGGAGAAGGAAGAGAGAAAAAGATGAGCTGGAGAAGAGTAAAATTTTTGGAAAGAGTAAAAAGGTTCCAAGATCGCTAACAGAGATGGCAAAGGAGACCGAATATATTGAGAAGGAAAAAGAATTAAAGGAAATGATAAGAGAGATGAGAGAGGATTTCAAGTGCATGATGGTAAATGTAAAGGAGGGATTCAAGAAGCAGGAGAGAAAGATGAAGGAAAAGATAGAAGAAGTTAAAAAAGAATTCAGGAAAAAAGAGGAGAGATGGATGAAAGAAAGAGAGGAGCTCAAATCAAGAATATAGGAGATAGAACGGAAGTATGAAAAACTGATGAAGGAAGAAAATGGAGTAGTGACACGGGTAAGGGGAGGAGGAGAGATGGAGAGAAGTGTAAAGCAAATAGAAAAAAAGATAGAAATAAGAAAGAGAGAGAGAGAGAGAGAGAGAGAGAGAGAGAGAGAAAGGAGAAGGAGAAACGTCATGGTGAGAGAAACAAAAGGTGGAAGGAAGGAGGTGGAAAAGAGTATTATAGAAATAGTAAAGGAGATAGGAATAGAAACGGTTGTACATGAAAATGATAGAGGGAGGCAGAGATGGAGGAGTAGCACTAACAGTTGTGAGCTTAAAAAATTTAGAGCCAAAAAGGAAGATTATGAATGAAAGGAGAAGGCTGAGAGAAAGGGGAATCAGAATAGATGATGACCTGACATGGAAGGAGAGAAGAATGAGGTGGAAAATAGAAGGCATAGCAAGGAAAGAAAGGGGAGATGAAAAGGGAGTGTGGGTAAGTTATGGAAAAATTCAGATAGAAGGAAGTGGTGAGTGATGGAAATGGGATGATGAGGAAGAAGTACTGCGAGATAATGAAGGCAGGGTGTGGAGGGAGAGGGGAGAAGAGTGAAGATGACTAGACTAGAAGTAGTAGTACGTCGAGCGAGGAGGGAGAGGGAGAGGTTGTGACGGGAGGTGGAAAGGAGATGGATGAGTGTGAAGAAAGAGGGGAAGGGGAAAAAGAAGAGGGGATGCGAAGAAGGAGAGAGAAGGAGTAAGCCGAGGGAGAGAAGGTGAAATAAGGAGAGGAAAGAGAAAGATGGGGGCGGAAGAAAGAGGAGAACAAATAACGCTCGAAAAGGAAGGAGTTCAAGATGACGGTGGTGGCGGAAAATGGATGGCGGGGGGATGAGAGCAAAGGCAAAAGAAGACAAGAGTGGAGCAGGTGAAGATGGAGCATGGAAGGTAGCGTTCTGGAACGTAGCTAAAGTGATGAATAAAAATAAAGAGTTTTGGAAAGGAATAAGAGAATGGGATATAATAATTATGATAGAGACATGGCTGGATGAAAAAGGATGGGGAAAGATGAAAGCAGGGCTACCGAGGAAGTACAACTGAAAGGCGCAGATAGCGAAGAGAAAGAACAAGAAAGAAAAGGC
This sequence comes from Temnothorax curvispinosus, assembly GCF_003070985.1. NCBI lineage: Eukaryota > Metazoa > Arthropoda > Insecta > Hymenoptera > Formicidae > Temnothorax > Temnothorax curvispinosus. Next base: position 21,689 of record NW_020215262.1, on the reverse strand, counting down.
GATAGAGAGAATGTTGTTGAGGATAAGAAAGGGGATAGTAGAAGAAAAAAAAAGAAGGGGAGGAAGAAAGAGGAAGGCAAAATGGAATGCTTAGTAAGGATAGGAGAGGAAAGATGGAGGATAATTGGAGTATACGTGAATAATGATATGGAAAAGAAATTAGAAGGATTGAAGGAGTGGATGGAGACAGTTAGAGAGGACGTGAAAACATTAATAGGAGGTGACTTCAATGCGAGAACAGGAGGAGAAGGGGGGATTTGAAGACAAAGTAGAGCTGATAATGGAAAAGAAAGGGAGAAAGTCAAAAAACAAGAAAGTGAACAAGGAAAGGAGAAAATTAATCGAATTTATTGAGAAAAGGGGATGGTCTATTTTGAATGAGAGCACGAAGGAAGACAAAGATGGGGAGATCACATATTCGAGAGGTAGAGGAGAAACGGTAATAGATTACGTGTTAGGAGAATGGAAGGTGAAGGAAAGAGTAGAGAAATTAGAGGTAGGGGAAATGGTAGACTTGGATTATTATCCGGTAGTGGTATGGATTAGAGGCAAGTGGAGGAGGGAAAGAAAGAGAAAAGGAGAGAGAAAAGTACGAAAGAGAGGAGTATGAAATGAAGAGGGGAGGAGTGAGGATAGGAGAAGGATAGGAGATGTAAGAGTAGGGGAGAGAAGCATTCAGGAAGAAATAGATAGAAGTTTCAGATAGGATAAAGGAATAATAGAGGAAAACGAAGTAGGGAGAAAAACTAGCAACAAAAAAGGATGGTAAAATGAAAAATGCAGAGGAAAAAAGAGAGAGGTAAGAAAAGGGCTGAGGAAATGGAGGAAGGGAGATGGGGAAGCGAGAAAATATAAGAAAAAAAGGAGGGAATAGAGAGAAATGTGCGAAAGGCAGAAGATAGAAGGAAGGACGAAAATGATAGTAAAAGCTAGAGAAGCGAGGATAGAAGGGAAAGTATGGGAGCTAGTAGGTAGAGAGAGAGAAGAAAAAGGAAGAGGATAAATGAGGAGATAAAGGCGGATAAATGGAAGATATATTTTATGGATTTATTAGATGGAGTGGAAAGTAAAGTGATGAGGGGAGATGGGGAGATAGAAAGACAAGAGGAAGCAGAGTTGGGGTTGGGAGAAGTAAGGAATGTTATAAGTAAATTAAAAGATGGAAAAGCGATAGGTGACGGTATACCAAATGAGGTGTGGAAATACGGGGGAGAAGAGTTGGTGAGTTGGGCATGGACATGTGTAAGAGGGTGTGGAAAGGAGAGGGATGGCCGGAGCAATGGAAGGAGAGAGAAATAGTGCCAATTTTAAAGAAGGGGAGGGGGAGAGAACAAAGGACTATAGAGGAGTGACAATAATGGCTTCGTTGTACAAAATATATACAGCCGTTTTGGCCAATAGATTAAGAGAGGAAATCGAGGGGAAGAATTTGGTACCGGGTAATCAGGCAGGTTTTAGAAGAGGAATGGGAACCAGATATATGCTCTGAACTATTTGATAAACAGCAGAATAGGGAGAAAATAAGGAAAAATGGTGGAATTATTTGTTGATCTGAAAGCGGCATTTGATTCGGTGGATAGGGAGGTTTTGATAAAAGCGATGAGGGAAAGAGGGATTTGGTATGTAGAGTAGAGGAGATTTTAAGGGAGACGAAAAGTAGGGTAAGAGTTTTGGGAAGAAAGGGAGATAAATTTTGGACGAGTTAGGCAAGGATACCCGCTCGTTGTTATTTATAATACTACTAGCGGATGTGGAAGATTATATTAGGAAGGGAAGGTGGGGAGAGGTAAAGTTAAAAGGAGAGAAGTTGTACACGCTGATGTATGCGGATGATGTGGCTATACTAGCAGAAGAGGAGCGGAACATGAGATCTATGATAAGCAGACTTAAGAGATATCTTGAAGAAAAAGAGCTGGAACTAAACACAGAGAAAACAAAGAAATGAGATTTAGGAAAGGAGGAGGGTAGAGGGTGAGGTACGACTGGAGGTGAAAAGAAAAGAGATTAGAAGAAGTTAAGGAGTTCAAGTACCTGGGATACACGCTGATGCAAAATGGAGGGCAAGAAGCGCATATAAGAGACAGAAGAAAAAACGGTGATTATGATGAGGGAAATGTGGTGGATAGGGAAAAGGTTATGGGGAAAGGACTGGGATAGAAGGATTTGGTTGTATTACACGTTGGTGTGGATTGTGATGAGTTATGGGGTTGAGGTGTGAGGGTGGAAAAAAAGAAAAGAAATAGAAGGTGTACGTGAAAGATGTCTGAGATGGATATTGGATGTAGATTGGAGGACACTAGTACTTAGTAAAGAAAGAACAAAAAATGAGGATGATGAGGAGGAGAGCGAGGAAGAGAGCGTGGAGATTTGAGAGAAGGTTAAAAGAAGGAATGGGAGGAGAGATAGTAAGAAAACGTTTGGAGGAAATAAAAAAAAGATGGGGAACTGGGAGGATAATAGGTAGTTGGGAACAAGAAAGAAAGGAATTTTATAAAGACATTGTCAGTGAAAAAGGAGAGGAGAAGAGAATGGATTGTAGTAGAATTGAGGAAAAAGAGCGAGAAGAATGGAGAGAAGATAAAAAAGTTAAGATACATGTAGCGGTCTTCCGACCACACACAATTTACCGAGCAATCGGGATAACGGTACGCGCACCGCGCGCGCGCTCACCGATCATGCCCCGAGCGCGTGGGCCCGATGTGCGGCCCGCAAAGCTATACGAGAGTGCCGCCAACAAAGGGCAGGTTTTCTCGCGTTTAATTTTCGACCAAGAAGGAATATAAGGCCTCGCGGCGACGGCCTAGACAGCTTTCGACTGCTCTACAAGCTTGGAGTAGAAGAAGAGTCCTTTTGATAACTTGCCGTCGTCTTGCCGCCGCCTAAGTTACGAACACCGCCGAGACGAGCTGCGCCACTCCGCTCGCCGCCACCGAGACATCCTCAGCGGCCCCTGGACTATCGTCCAGGCCAACAGTGGAAGCTCGTCCCGCTCTATCTCTCGCCGGTGCGACTGACTCGCCCTCCACGTCAAGTCATCTCCACGTGGGACGTGAGAGTCCGACGCTACACCTCTCCTCGATTGTCGTAGACGGTGCCTCCACTCCTGTCGCCGCTGCCGCCGTCACCTGCAGAGAGGGTACACCAGGGGACGCACACCATTCCCCCGGCACGCGTGCACCGAGGTGTGCAACACCAGCCTCCACGCGACACCAGGGAGGTACAGACCGACCAAGAGTGGGAGATCACCTCATCCCAGGAGACTCAGACCGATGATCCACCACCACTCGAGTCACAGGCCACACAGACCGAGGAGCCGGAGCCGTCCTACACTCCACCGGGGACACCGCCTGCCTGGCGGAAGTCCAGCGCATTCCGGAGAACGCGAAAGCAGCCCGCCATCATCTGGCGTGAGCGCATCCGGGAGTGAGAGGGAGAAGAAACCTTCTCAGGGCCACCGCACAAGAAGAGCCCGAACGGCCCTTTTCAGGGCCACCTTCAGCACACTGACATACCAACCTCTGTAGATAGGAAATTGGAAATAAACCACATATTTATTATACACTCAGTCTCTCAGCTCACTCGACGTCCCTACACACGCTGCGGCGTCTCCTACCCTGCGGAGGGCACGCGACGCCCGAACGATAGTGGCAAGCGGCCACAATACAATAAATGGTACAAGGGGATAATGGAAGAGAAGATACCGAAATACTTAAAAAGGGATAGTCAAAGGTGAGGTGGAGAAGGATAGCGAGGTTTAGAGTAAGGAATAAGCTGAGGAAAAGGTTATATTGGGAAGACGTATAAAAAAGGAAATGCAGGATATGCAGGGCAGAGGAGGAGACAGGGGAGCATATATGAGAAAGATGCGTGAGATGGGAAAGCTGCGAGGGAGAAGGATGGCAGAAGACAATGGGGAGGATGCTGGGAGAAGAGGGCAAGGGGGAAAATTGGATGAAGGCAGTGGAAGAAATGAGAGAGGGGAGTGAGGAGGACAGAATAAAAGGATGAGGAAAGAAAATGTATAAGCGAGAAAGAGAAAAGAAGAATAATGGTGAGAATGGAAAACGGAAGTTCCGAAGGCGAGCGCAGCAGTAGTAGATAAGTTAGTTCTAAAATAGTTGTAAGTAGATGTAAGAATAGTGATAAGATCGACTTTAAAAAGTCAATAACAGATAAAAATACCATTCCTCCTATTTATTTTATTTTGCTCACAAAGCTTCTCTTATGAGGAAGCTTGTATTTTATTTGAGGCATAATTATTAGTATTTATTAGTTTGACTTCCTCATAGAGGAAGCTTTATGAGCAAAATAAAATAAGAGCAATGGTAGCGATCTGCAATGATAAGGAAACAATGTGCAAGTTTCTAATTTGCACACTGTAGCAAATTCCACCGCGTTCACTCGAGCGGGCGAGAGGGGAGTGGAAAGAGAAGAAATGCTGGAACTCGTCTCGAGTGAGGCGATAAGGTTTCGGGACTGGGAAAATCCGGAGAATAACTTGAAATGTCCTCACTTGATTTAACACACTTTAATGTTTATTACAGTGGCCTGCGTAGTACTTCGCGAGGCACTAAATTTCGCTGTACTGCAAATCGAAGCGCGTAAGGCTTGCCGCTTGCTCCGGAATGGAGACTCGCGTTGTGAACCGAAGTCGATTTTCTGTTCTCTGAGTTGCACGATCGACGATACAGAGATACTTTTTCCGATCGACGACACGGCGATGTCCTTTAGAAAGTCAGTGGTAAAACTGGGAGTGTCGAGCAACTCCACACTTTTCGGAGTAACAGTCGGAACTTTATTACTCGCGACGGACCGTTCGCTTTGACCGAATCGCACGCAACTCAGACATGATCTGATCTGATCGCGCCGCG
>NW_020215262.1:8259-16808 GCF_003070985.1 Temnothorax curvispinosus | reverse complement strand
GCTCGGTGGATCGCGAAAATGTTACGGTGCTTCGACTCATGCATTTTGATCTTTCGATCCTAAACACACACTTTTTTAATTTTAAATTTAATTTTGTTACGTCCAACCCCAGGATTAGAATAAGAAAGACTGGGAAGCGAAGAAAAAGCTAACCAGAGGGGTAGGGGTAAGGAAGAACGCAACCAGATACTTACAAATGTTGCCCACAAGTACACGCTCTGATGCCCGTTCTAGACTGGAGGATGATCCTGCTCTCGGCTCATCCGACTACGGTCGTCCGTCTACACTGCACAATTTTAAGTTATTTTAGGTTGGTACGATTGAAAGCTAACTTCAGTATGATTGTTGTCCGTCTACACTACTAGAATGAGCCACAAGTAGGATTATCCTCCGGTTTAGATAAAGCATAAGTACCCCGGCCACTAGATGGCGCCAGACTAGCAATAAACGCAATAATTATACGTGATTTGGTTGGTACGATTGAAAGCTAACTTCAGTAGTCTTCAGTATGATTTTTATCCGTCTACACTACTCACTCGGATGAGCCGACATCTTCCAGTCTAGAACGGACATGAGGCGCGTGGCGCGAGCCAAACGCATTTTCAATGGCTCAGGAAGAGTCAACGTTCGTAGGGACGCTAGGACGCCTTCCGTGAGCGGTGCAATTGTCGGTCCTTTTTTGAGTCAGGGAATTTAATTCCTTTAACTCAGGATCGGACTTCGTGCGATTTCAAGAAATTTGGTATGAATCTCCTGTAATATCCTGCTAATCCGAGAAATTGTTTAATATTTTTTGGTGTTTTTGGCCTAGAAAATTGTCTCACGGCTTCTAATTTTTTTGGATCAGGTTTAATTCCATTTTTACTTATTATGTGTCCTAGGTATGTTACTTCCGTTTTTAAGAATTTACATTTATCGGGCTGTAATTTTAGATTAGCTTGGCGGAGTCGCTCCATTAATAAATTGTACCGTCTTTCATGTTCTTCTAACGTAGGAGCTGATATAATAATATCGTCCATATAAATAAATACACCTTCTATACCTGCTAATATTAGATCCATTGCTCGTTGGAAGGTAGCGGGAGCATTCTTTAACCCGAAAGGCATTCTCTTGAATTCATAATGACCATTAGGAGTCGTAAATGCGGTTTTATAATTATCTGCAGGGTCCATTTCTACTCTGGTAAAATCCAGAGGCGAGATCACATACTGTGAAATACTTTGCGTTGCCTAATTGATCAATAATTTCGACAATATTCGGTAATGGGTAGGCATCGCCCATAGTTTTTTCGTTCACACCTCGGAAATCTAATACCACTCTCCAACGTTTGTTTCCTTTTGAGTTTTTTTTTTGCACTATCTAAATGGGTGTATTGTAAGGTGACTGAAAAGGTTTTATGATCCCTGCCTCAAGCAATTCTTTTACCTGTTTATTAATTTCCTTTTTGTGGACTTGTGGAAATCTATATTGTCGAGTATTTATAGATCGATCATCTGTTGTTGGTATTTGATGTCGCAATACATGAGTTGCTGTTAATTTTTCTCCGGGGATCGATCTTAACTATTACTTAAAAGTTTTATAATACTTTTCCTTTCTTTATTATTTAAATGATCTAGTCGTAGCAATTGCATAAACTCCGTAAGCCTATCTTTTTTAGGTTCTCCGGATGATACAAAACATTTACATGAAATAACATCGTTAGCCGATATTTCAGACGCTAATTGATGTTGCTTCGATATACGATTGTACCTGAAATTTTCCATTATTTCCTGAAATCGAGCTTGTGCGCATGCCAAAGTTTTTGAAGACGGTTTACTTTTTCTGTTAATCTCATAAATTTTTTCCATATTAGGATTATATAATTTTACTCTTCTCATGAGTTCTCCAATAGTAACATGAGAGGTATTATTTTTATTAATATTACTTTTTATGGGTATTCCAACCCTTGGAAATATTATTGTTTACACAGGATTTAAGGAGCTCTCACTTTTTGGCTCTCTTAAACAAAATTCTGTCGTATTACGTAGTGAGGTTTGGTTACTTCCCTCCTCGTAATCGACGGGAGTAGAATATACCAGAGGAGTCTAGAAACTTGCCTTTGCAATTCAAAGATTATTTAAATCTTCTGGAAGGGTTTGGTTTGGTAACTTCCCCCTCCAAAGATTTGGAAATCATTTAATATTTCAGGAGAGGTTTGGTAACTTCTCTCTCCAAGATTTTTAGGTTTATTTAATAATTCAGGAGGGGTTTGGTTACTTCCCCCTCCAAGGATTTAGGAATCATTTAACATTTCAGGAGGGGTTTGGTAACTTACCCCTCCAGGATTTTTAGAATTTAGCATTTTGGGGAAGGTTTGGAAACCTTCCTCTCGAATATCTAGATTAAAATTGTTATCTAATTTTTTGTTTTTTCTCATAGTTTCATTTTTATTTATAATCCCGTCTTCATTATTTAAATTGACATTATCGCAATTGTTACTATTTTTATTTTTATTATTATTATCCACTTTTATTTCTTTTTTATTTGTTCCATCGATCATTTTGCAAGGAATTTGATAATCCTCTAGGTGTTGAGAATTAATTTGCGTACTCATAATTTCCTCTTGATTGTTATGCGTCTCCATATTTAAGTAATGATTATCAAATAATTCGTTTAATGGTTTAAGACGCAGGGTTAGTACTTGAACTTCCACTTCTTCGTCCAAAGTACTTGTAACTTTTAAATATGCCTTTCCTGAATTGTTTTCTACTATGGTATCTCCCAGATAAATCCCGTGGGCCCGTGGGGACGTAGACTACGCCGGATCAGTCAACAAATCAAGTGAGCATGTAACCAGGACAAAAACAAATTCCTAAAAAACATATGCTCTGATATTGAACGTCACGCCAACCAACATGAGTCCCACGAGCTCTTCAAAACTGTCAAGTATCTGACCAGGGAATTCAAGCCTCAAACTCAAGTCATCAGAAACGAGTATGGCACAAAATTCACGGACCCAAAAGGCATTGCAGAAACATGGCGACAGTACTGCTCCAACCTGCTCAGGGACAACCATGGCCAAGCAAATCCCACATGTGGGCCCACATGAGTTGGAGCTGGAGCTGGAGCTGGAGCTGGAGCTGGAGCTGGAGCTGGAGCCTCTTATTCTGCATTCTGAAAAAAGCGATCGGACAGTTAAAAAATGGGAAGTCACCCGGGAAAGATGGCATAACCGCAGAAGTGCTCAAAGCCATGGGCCAGGCGGAAGTGGATGCGGTGCTGGATTTATGCAACATCATCTGGAAGACAGGAAGATGGCCTGACGACTGGGGTCACTCGACCTTCGTCCCGATATACAAAAAGGGCTCCCCCACTGATTGCTCCAACTACAGGATAGTGGCTCTTATTCCTCATGCGGGCAAAGTCCTTCTCCACATTCTTCACAACAAGCTAAAAAGCTTCCTGCTCCCGGAAATAGCCGATGAACAGTGTGGCTTCATTCCAGGGAAAGGCACTAGGGAACAGATCCTGAATGTTCGCCAAATCGTAGAGAAAGCCAGAGAGTTCAACGTCTGGGTCTTTCTTTGCTTTGTCGACTACACCAAGGCGTTCGACTCAGTAAGGTGGACGGGGTGTCCATAGGGGCTATGGACCATTCTGCTGGAAATGGGAGTGCCGCGGCACCTGGTGGTACTTGTACGAAGCCTATATGAGAATAACACAGCAGCTGTTCGGGTCAACCGAACGACATCCAGCAACTTCACAGAAGCGGGCACAAGACAGGGCTGTATTCTCTCACCTATCCTCTTTAACATCTACACAGAATACATAATGCGGAAAGTGCTTGAGGATTGGGAAAAAAAAATTTCCGTCGGAGGGAGAAGAATCAGTAACCTGAGGTATGCCAACGACACGACAATTTTGGCTGCTACCGCGCAAGAGATGGAAACTCTCATGAAGAGACTCACGTTGACCAGCAGGGAGTATGGCCTGGAAATTAACCGAGCTGAGACGAAGATCATGATCATCGACAGACAGATGGATAACCAGCCCAATGTGAGGGAAGTGGCTGGATTCGAGATCGTTGAGAAAATGGTACTTGGGCTCTATGATAACCAACGGAGAAGGATGTTTGGACGAAATCAGAAGGACGTTTGGTTCGGACATTTGGTTCACGCACTCAGTCGAGCGGCCGGTGGTGCGAAGCTACCATCCGTGGGATTATGCCTGAACGCCTCTAAGGCCGTATTCTCTCTAGTCAAAGGTGGCAATGATATCTCTAGGAGTCTCGTGAGTCGAAAGGCTCAAAACAATGTGACACACTTACTAGGCGGCCGGTCGTCGCACGAGCCCGGTTTGCCGTACGGCGCCTCTGCCCGTCGTCGGGATCTTACCGCTTACGACGGCACGGCATCTAACGGTCGAACATGAGTTTCGCGAGTTCGATGTCGAGACTCGGAATCGTCTGTAGACGTCTTAGGTCCCCAGAATCAAGATGAAGAACACCAAACTACAACTGGTGCACTCCCTCATCTTTCCCATCGCAACCTATGCAGCCGAGACATGGACCATCAAGCAAGCGGACAGAAAGAGGATAGAGGGTTTTGAGATGTGGGTGTACCGATGTATCCTCCGGATCCCTTGGACTGAACACCAGACCAATGTGTCTGTGCTGGAAGAACTAGGTATCAGAATAAAGACTCCTCAAGCGCATCAGTCAGGCTTACCTCCGCTACTTTGGACACATAGCCAAACGAGGAGACACAATGGAGAAGCTGGTGGTGGAGGGAAGGATCAATGAAAAGAGATCAAGAGGAAAATCACCAAGCAGATAGGTAGACCAGCTGCGGCCCCTGATGGGGAGATCTATCCACGAAGCGACTCATTTGGCGATAGACCGGAAGACTTGAAGCGATCGAGTAAGAAGCGTCACTATAGCGCCACCACGCCCTGTCAAGGGCAAAGGATTGAGGTTGACTGTCGACAAAGACGTAGTTCTACGTCAAAAACCATGAAAAAAGGTTAAAAGGTGGCAGATAACTAAACTGTTAGTAAACTAAATTGCAACCAAAGGGAAGGGACGTCGATGCAAGGACTGACGAGACATTCGGTATAGCAAGACGGCAACTATAGTGCAACCCGAGAAGATATCAACCTACCTTAACGCACGGGACAATATCCGCAGCCGACGGCCGACACCACTGAACGAGAATAGCAACGTCAGCAGTCGACACCAACACCGACATCGACATCACATTGCGAAGCGAACAGCGAAACGCGATGCAGATTCTCATCGTAATGTAAGTTGCTAAAATATTGTAAAACCGCGTGAATGTCGTTAGGCCAAAGTGCGAGTGCACAAAACGTTGCAAATGCATCTTGGCTACTTAGCGATTCAGCGGATCGAGTCATACGCACCAGCCGTTTAACCCCGCGATAATAGTAACCGAAGCGATCTCCGACATACGCGATAACGTACGTCGAAACTTAGAAAACTACTATTCAAGCGAAAGTTCGCCCGAACCTAGCGAGCGTGAATTAATAACTCTCGGCGAGACAAACGACGAATTAACCGCGAATAACGAACAAATCCCTAACGCGGAATCTGACATAAGCATGCTCAGCAGAGTATCACACCGCCGTGAATATTTTTTGACATCTTACGATTCAAGTATTTTTGAGCCCCAAGAATATTATACAAGCATGAGTCACTTAAGAGTAAACAAACCGCGAAACGTTCCCGTCGAAAAAGTCGACAGGGAAATCGACCGCTTACGCGACGAATCAAGCCGGATAAATGCGAACGCGCAAATACGAGAAAATGCGGTAAGCTCTCCAGTCCAACAACCTGACGATGTTAGGGTAATGATATACGACATAATGAACATAATGCACGATATGAGATTAGAGATAGATAGCTTGCGCGAAAAGAAGCAACCGTCGAGCCCGCTCGCCGACGAGCAAAACCGGCACGACTACGGGTACGATAGACACAATATTAGCCCAGTAAAATGACAAAATCTTGAGGAAATAATACTGACTGGACTGAAACTTTGTAAACAGACTTGTTTTAGGGTACTATTCAACATATTAAAAGTCCCCACGTGTAGGCGCTACGTTGCCGGGAGGGGAGGGTCCAAAAGATTCCAAAAATCAGTTTTTTGCAAATAACTCGGAAAATATTGACTTTACAAAAATTTATGTAGATATAAAAATTGTAGCTTACAAAATTCCACACAATTTCGTTTTTTATTCAAGTCTGTACAATCAAATGGAGCAGAGATAGAATTTTTTAAACACCGGTAATTTTGCCTCGATTCGAGAGTCCATTTTCGAGATATTAGCGAAAAATGTGCGACGCGCGTACGCGTTAGCCTCGATTTGAGAGTCCATTTTCGAGATGTTAGTGAAAAATGCGCGACGCGTGTACGGGTTTTTGTTGCGTCGCAAAACTACCGGTGTTTAAAAAATTTTATCTCTGCTCCATTTGGTCGTACAGACTAGAATAAAAAACGAAATTGTGCGGAATTTTGTAAGCTACAATTTTTATATCTGCATAAATTTCTGTAAAGTTGATATTTTTTTAGTTATTTGCGAAAAACTGGTTTTTTTTTTATATTTTGGACCTTTTAGACCTTCCTCTGCCCGTAACGTAGCGTCTACACATGGGGACTTTTATATGTTAAATAGTACCCTAAAACAAACCTGTTTACAAAGTTTCAGCCCAGTCAGTATTATTTCCTTCTGAAAAAAATTCTATCTCTGCTCCACTTGGTCGTACAGACTTGAATAAAAAACGAAATTGTGCGGAATTTTGTAAGGTACAATTTTTATATCTACATAAATTTTCGTAAAGTTGATATTTTCCGAGTTATTTGCGAAAAACTGATTTTTGGGACCTTTTGGACCCTCCCCTCCCCGCAACGTAGCGTCTACACGTGGGGACTTTTAATATGTTGAATAGTACCCTAAAACAAGCCTGTTTACAAAGTTTCAGCCTAGTCAGTATTATTTCCTCGAGATCGACAAATTTCGAGTCATTTTACTGGGCTAATATTGCGTACGGGCGTACTTCAAATGATATCCAAAACCAAGCCGAACCTGCGATAGAGTACTTGAAATTAAAAGAAGCTCGAGACATGATCTCCGAATTTGACGAAAATTCAAACAAACTCCAAGAATTCTTAAGCGCACTATCATACGCGATAAAGAATATTAACCTTTTAGAAGAAAGAACGTTATTAAAATCGGTACTATGCACGAAACTTAAAGGAATAACTATGACAGACTTCCAAACGCGAGAAATTCAGGAAATTTTCAGCAATTAAAGAAAGAATTGGAAATTCCTGATCTGAGTAGAAAAAGTACTACGCATCTCCAATTAGAATTTAACGTTGAAACAAAAACAAGGGGAAAGCGCGCGATCGTTCGGACTCAGAACAGATAAGTTAGCTATGGAATTGTACGAATCAATTATAGAAGAAAGAAACCATGCTCCCGAAGAAAAACGGATCATACTAGAAACCATACAGCAACAAGCATTGCAAAACTTTCAATTAGGGCTACGAGAAGATATCAAAATACTTGTACGATCCCAACATTTAGAGACCCTATAATAAGAGACCCGACAACTGTCCACAAAATGGCCGCAAATGCCGTGAACATATGGAGGGAGATTGCATCAGAAACACAGGACTCTTTACTCGCGCCGTAGCACGTGTAATTCGTACATGCCTGCCATTAACGGCGAGCATTTCTGACACGGTAACAAAGAAATAATATCGAACGATTGAGGCCCAACGTATGCTCGCTCGTGTGTCACGTTGTGTCGCGGCCGTATATCATCTGTGATGTGATCTTGTGTCGTCGCACAATACACTGCTGTGTCGTGTAAGTAACATGATTTATTTATTTACACACATCAATCTGTGATAAGTAATAGCTGTATATAACATGTTTGCACTATTTTGCAGTTTGATTAAGAAAGTAGAAAAGTATTATCTTCGATGTATGTTAATAAATATTTACAATGTTGAATGTCTTTAACCTTATTTTGCAAAGTAATTAACAGCAATAAGAAATGTTTATTTTAAAAAATTGTGTGTAATATGTATAAATATATGAAAAGAAGAACAAAAAATAACTAAATAATTATTTTTATAGATATAAAAATGCCAGCTTGCTGTGTGTCAACATGTTTAAAACGCACAAAGAAAGAAATAAAAATTTTTATGGCTCGTTTCCCAACGAATCCAGAAAGAAGAGATGTTTGGATTGCTAACATAGGCAAACATAGACTAAGGAATTGGAAATCGACAATAGATCTGTTTGTATGTGAAGTAAGTAATATGTGAGAGATAAATTAATTTCATTTGAGTTATAAAAATAAAAATACTGACAATATATAAAAATTTTTTATAGGTACATTTTGCAAATGATATGTGGGAAAAAGTACGCGATGACGGGAAAAGAAAATTAAAAGGCAACGCTGTGCCCACAATTTTCCCTGCTCAATTGGAAATGAGCAGTGCATCTATTAGTACAAACGTGAGTTTCCTTTCTTTGCGTAT
>NW_020215262.1:7625-8249 GCF_003070985.1 Temnothorax curvispinosus | reverse complement strand
ATGTTCATGAAGACAAGCAGCAAGAGGACTGTCTCGGAGCAGATGTTCCTGATATTATTCCATTGACATCGAGTAATGTTGCAAATTCAATAACAATTTATTACTCTTTCTGTGGTTACAAAATTTGACTTACTATAATATATTACCCTTATGTTATTCATTATTTATAATTACTTATACGACTTCTTATATTATCTTGTAGATTCCTCTATTCCTACCTATTCAAGAGAAATAAGCAACCAAGAACTTAATGAAGTTGAACGATTAAAGAAAGAGTTAAAAGAAGCCAATATAAAACTTAATTTGGCCCAGAAAATAATTTTGAAAAGTAATCGATCCGTATATGTGTTAAAGAAGCATAATAAGAGGTTGACACAAATGAAAAACAATTCAAAAACCCAAAATTATTTGAGATTGGAATCATCACTCAAGCAATTGTTTAATGACGATCAAATAAGAGCTCTCATGCGTCCATCCTCTCGCGGCCATATGTGGTCTAATGATACTATTAAAAAAGCACTTCGATTGAAGTATGCATGCGGTTCCAGTGGTTATGAAGAATTATTGAAGCAAAAACACCCTCTACCGTGCGAACGTACACTTCAAAGAAAACTAGAAAGTATC
>NW_020215262.1:600-7615 GCF_003070985.1 Temnothorax curvispinosus | reverse complement strand
AGTATCCAATTTCGGGAAGGAATTTGTGACGACATTTTTAAATTATTAGAAGACAAAGTTACTCAATTTAAAGACGTTAGAGAAAGAGATTGCTCACTTGTACTGGACGAAATGTCCATTGTTCCAGGCCAACAATTTGATCCATCCACACAGTCATATTATGGAGCTGCATCGTTTTGCACGCGTAAAGGTTTGCATTTTAATAACGAGTTTAATTAGCATTTGGTACTATTGAATTTTTTTGTAACATTCTGAAAACTGCTAATCGTACATCTCATTAATGTATTTTTTAAGATTCAAAAAATACACTAATAAGAGATGCAAGAACTCATCGGGTGCTTAATAAGCTGATGAAATACTACATCCACCCATTTTTTCTATTTTGTGCATATAATTCTATTTGTGTTTCTAATTCTATTCTTTTGCATCTTTTCATGCATGTAGGTGAAAGAGTTGAAGCTACGCATGGTTTGATTTTTGTGCTAGCAGGTCTTTTCTCACGTTGGAAACAAAATGTTGCTTTTTATTTAACACCCAACAGCTATGATGGAGCAATTTTACAACCTATCGCACTTGAAATTATTAAAAAAGCTGAATCTATCGGACTTTATGTACACAATATCACAAGCGACATGGGCCCAAATAATTTAGCGATGTGGCGTGAATTTTGTGTTGGTTTCGCTGGGCGTTATTCTACAATAACGAACTCAATTGCTCATCCTATTGATCCTAATACTCGGAAGCTTTGGTTCATTGCTGATCCTGGTCATCTTTTGAAAAATTTAAAATTTTGCTTGATTAATAACAAAGTTATTACTTTACCTGCGAAAATTGTTACTGACAATAATTTGTCGTCCTCTGTAGTTGATTGTTTGCATGTTACAGAACTTGCTCAATTTCAAGAAAATTTAGAATTAAAACTAGCACCCAATATAAAAGTAGACGATATTTCGAGCGGCACTTTCAATAAAATGAAGGTAAACAAAGCAAAAAATTTTTTGTCTCGTGATGTTAGTGCTAGTCTACAATTGCTATCGACTCAAAATTCTAAACAAGCGTTCTGCACGACAGCCTTTTTTATTGAAGTCGTTTCTAAGTGGTTCACATTGGTGACTTCGCGTACTCCAAAAATTGCATTAGGGAAAGTGACAGGTGATAAATTTTTCGAAAAGAAATTTGAAGAATCAATTGCATTTTTAGAATCAATCATAGAACTTTTCCAAGAAATGAAAGTTGGAAATGGTACACAATTCAAACCTGTGCAACGTGGAGTGATAATCACTACCAAGTCCATCATTGAATTGTCGACCTATTTAATTAATGAAAAAGGCTATCAGTTCGTACTAGCAGGTCGGTTAACATCAGATTGCGTCGAAAACATATTTTCTTGTGTTAGAGCTAAACAACCCATTCCAACCGCCTTGCAATTCAAGCAAAATTTAAAAATAATCGCAATTTCAAAATATTTAAAACCTGTAGGTAATTCCAGCTACGAAGAAGACGACAGAATTATTGTTGGCGATTTTTTGAGTACACCTAAATCTAAAGAAATAAAAAACCGCTTGCCACCTGTTCCTGATTTGTCAACGAGAAAAATACACATAGGGGACATTGAACTGAATGTATTGTACAACATCGCCGGCTATATTCTCTCCCGTGTTTCAAACAATAATATTACTTGTAAATTGTGTTTAAGTTCCGCTGGATTTCTCACATACAATCCATCCTCAAAATTTGCAAAATTTGTGTTGTTGAAATCTTTTCGACGTAATACGCTTTTTTTCGTAAATAACGCAACATTTGAGTATTTTCATCAGATGGAAATTGTTATGAGGCAGTACTTACCATATCTAAAAACAAATTTTGAAACGACTAAATTTGATTTAGTTCATTTTTTTCATGAAAAAATGCAGGCCATTGCATGCGAAACGTTGAGAAACTGTCACAACATAAAGAATAAGATAATGATGCGTTTTATTCGATTTCGACTTCGAATAGGGAATTCTGGGGGCCGTTTACCGAAAAAAATATATAATAGTAAAACTATGGCGATGCATGCGACAATACGATAATTTACAATAAATATAATATAGTTATATCATTATGTATATGTATGTATATATATATATATAATATTAAATACATATTATCATACCTTTTTCACTTAATTTATTATTATATCACCTATATGATATATGCATGTTTCAAAAAACGTATTATTCATTACTATATTTAAATAAATTCGGAGAGTGAGTGTAATTCAATCCAAATTGTCTGCTTCTTCGCGCTGGATCAGCAAGGGTTCCTATTGGGCGGCGCCATTTTGTGGACACAAGTTACGTGCACCAATCACGCGGACTCCCAAGAAGTCGGGTCTCTCTTTTAGGGTCTCTACCAACATTATGCTACGTTGCACGAGGCAATTGCAGGGGCAAACGCAGAAGAAAAAGCTAACGGACCGAGCGAAAATTTCCCGCGTCCAAAAAATAATTACACGCATTCCCCACAGGCACGAGATAATAAACCAATGGTACAGTGCCAGAAATGCGGAAAGAATGGACATTACGGTCGCGATTGCAGAACAAGTCAATATGCAAACCGATTCTCGTTACCAAAACCAAACAGATACTCCCGCGTAAATAAAATTAAAAAATATTGTAAACATTGCAAAAAGACAGGACACATACACGAGGAATGCTGGTTATTACATGGGCGACCTGGCAAAGAACAAGTAAATCAAGACAAGCAATACAAAGAAAAATAGCTTCGCAGATACCTCAGGGAACACACTATCCGTTTCAAATAGTATCAGAAAACGATAGAAAAATTAGCGAAAATTAGCGCCTACTGCGACGGCACAAATATATAGACTATTATACAAATTCCCACTGATCACGTACCCAACGTACGAAATAATAAAAGCGATATCTTTACCTATACATAAAAGCAAAGATATATTTGTATTTGTAAAAATAAATCAACAAATTATAGCGATAGATACCGATAGCCGAACATATTGTACAATTGCGGAAAGTGAATTAAATAAATGTATTAAGGATGACAATTCATATGTATGCAAGCGAAACCACCCCGTTCATCACGTAGATAATAATGCGTTATGCGAAGTACAAGCGTATGTAACTATAGATACACATTTAAATCATTGCAGTATTCGAAGCATACACACTAACACAACGATATGGATAGCATTAAGTAATCCGAACTCATGGCTATATTCCACTCGAACTAAACAAGCCATAGAAATAATATGTAGAAACGAAGCGATGCAAAAGATAGAAATCGAACGGACAGGTCAAATAACGCTAAGAGACAAATGTAAGATAGTAACGCCTGACATGATGGCAGGAACAAACACACGCGAAAGAATGACGTACAAACAGACACACCTGCCCAATTATAACGTAACATTCAGACATACACAACAGACGAACCAATAACTGGACATTGCCATAATGTTACAATTCTGGAAAATTATACAAAATCTTTCAGAATGTTGTGTATTTGTGTGTATACGGCAGAAGGTGAAAATAATACTCGTAAGCTCTTTTAATTTCCACTCACGCTTTACTATAATTCTGAATCACTTCCTTACAAAAGAACAAACTCGCGCGCTGACTACTAATAAAAGAATGAGCGGTAGCGGTAATCGGCGGCGCCGCGCACGCGGATATATGCGGATATCGTCTATCTGCTGTTAGGGATCCTCTAGTGAGGGATGGGACAAAGTCGCCATTAATGGGATAACGTAAGTGACGGCAGGCATTACGCGCCATTATTTAATAAAACAAATAAACTGTATCGAAAATATGTCTACATAAATTTAATTCTAATTGAGGAATTATTTCAATTAAATTGAAGTAAATAAATAAAACTTAATTAAATAAAATAAATTCCGTAAATTCAAAAATTGAGTAAGTAGTAACAAACAATAAATACTGATAAATATAATTTATCACAAAAAGTTAATAAATGCAGTAAATAATGCAATAAATAATTTTTTTATAAATATAAGAGTTTTTATATAAATTTAGCAAATTTGTAAATTCAATAAATGAAAAAAAACAGAACAATTTTGAAAATCATTTTTATACTAAAAATGTGTTGACGCGATAGTCTGAGCTTATATTTATCAATATTAGTTAATTTGATGATTTGCACTGAAAGAAAATACTTAGATTCAAGAAAATATTTTTTCACATAGTACCAATAGCCTCCCATCTTGATCCCGACGTATCCTTATCAAAGTAAATAAGGCCATTGGTACTATGTGAAAAAATATTTTCTTGGATCTAAGTTTTTTTTTTCAGTGTGGAGGGGTAAAAACCACAGTGGTGTAAGTCAAATTTTTGAAAATATTTCCACGTGTGCATAGATGCAATCTGTACAATATATAAATTGCATCTATGCACACGAAAAAATATTTTTAAAATATTTTGTGCTTTATGGGAAAAATTGTTATGAAAGAAAGTCGATTCGACTTTGAAACGAAGTTGAAAGTTGGTTGATATTTGATACAATTTCGATGTCAAAACAACCAAAATTTTAACTTATTTTATTTCAAAATCCATGGTCAAAACATCTTGACATTTAATTTTATCAAAATCAATGGTCGTATTGTCGATGACCATTGTAATGACAGATTAATAATCTGTGGTAATGACCATAACAATTATTGTCAATTGAATAGATTAAAAAAGTCTTAACTATTAATTAGATTAATTATAATTGCTGGCAAAGTAAATGTTACTTACTCGGAATATTAAAATACCATTAAAAAAAACAAAATTTTATAGGGGAGACCGGAGCGAAGTCGTCACCGGGGCGGAGTCGTCATTGCAATTATCTCGAAATCTGTATGTTGTGTGAACTTGCCATTAATACTGTAAACGTGGCTTACGGTGCCCACGTGACCAACGGAGTTTAGTGAAGTTATGTACCATGTTGTGATTCTTATCGAGGCAAACGTGTTTTTAGAGAAAGTAAAATATTTTGCGCGTCAAAAATTTGCAATATCTTAAATATTATTGTGTCTCCGAATCTCAAAGTAAGTGATTCTAAAGAGTAATGCATAGAATCACTGCTGAACACGAATCCAGTGAAGTGTTTTTTTATTTTCATTGATTTCTAATATTTTATGAGCGACTAAACTTGAAACTTCTGTCCGGGGCGAAGCCATATCATCAAGCCATATCATGGAGACTTCGGGCGAAAATCAAAATCAAAGAAGCAGCAGTGGTCGGATTCCAGCGAGAACTTGGATAATATGTGCTGCGTGTGCTCAGAGGTGACAGAATAGAGCTGACGAGAAACGTGCGAGCGTAGGGCACCACAAAAGTGTGTGCGCTTTTCTTGTAATTATTTTCCGCCATCGTGTTTTTAATTAATATTTCCATTTTTCTATTAAAAAATAATTAATAAAATGTATCTTATCATTTTTTATGATCGGAATTATAAATTTTTATTTAAAATTCAGTCCGAGAATGGAGTGACGACTCCGCCCCGGCAATTTTGACATTTCAATTCTTGCACCTTTGTTGTTTTTACTCTATACCAGTTGAACAAAGCGACGTAGACCAAAAATGTCCGTAAGACTCCGCACACATCACAGTAAAAATTGGCCTCCCATCGAATTTGCTGAAATTGTAGTATGATGTAGTTTTTATGTGCGTATGTGCCATTCTGCATATGTATGTGTATTTGTATGTAAACGTAGCTTCGTAGGTCGAGTT
Organism: Temnothorax curvispinosus; assembly: GCF_003070985.1. Lineage (NCBI taxonomy): Eukaryota > Metazoa > Arthropoda > Insecta > Hymenoptera > Formicidae > Temnothorax > Temnothorax curvispinosus. Next base: position 1,865 of record NW_020215262.1, on the reverse strand, counting down.
GTCGAGAATCGGCTCGTTTAGTTATTTGAAGCCGAATCTCACTTTGGCGAGTTTCGGCTCTGGCTACACCGATTGTCTTCATTAGCTATCACCAATCTTGAAACTCTGCCAGTGAGGGTAATATGGCCACGTATGCTTAAATAAAAATAAAACCCTTTTTCGACGGTGAACATGCTGGCCAAGTTTGATCTCGATCCGTGCACTAGTTTCGTAGGTAACCATATTGCGAACGCCATATTACTATTGCCATGTATCAAACCAGGCTACGCTCACACACACATACGTAGAATGGTACATACGCACACAACAACACTGCTCACGTGCGGATATACACAAAGAATTTTAGAATAAAGCACTATTGTTGACCTTTGACCCCCCCGTATCTCGGAAACTGTCCATTCTTTGACCTCGGGCCCATTATAACTTTTGATCAGGACGACATGGACTACATCATATTACAATTTCAGCAAATTCGACGAGAGGCCCATTTTTCCTGTGATGTGCGGGGTTCTTTTGTTGCCAAGGGTTCACTCTTTACAATGGTATACCGCATTTTACTAAAATTATTTGTTTTGTTGTTAAAAATCGGCACCGAAAAAATAGTGACGACTTTGCCCCGGTCTCCCTTAAATCAATAACATACCATCAGCTGTAGTAATTAATAACACATCTAAAGAAGATGTCTTGGCAGCAGAAGCAGTATGATTGGGACGAGGGTGCCATTGCATATCGGTAGAATAAAAATCATTTGGAAATTCTGTTACAACAGTGGAATGTGCAATACCACCTTCTAAATGCCAGCATATTAATAAATGATCTTCCCTGGAAATCAAAGAACACATTAATTTGATTTCATATTCATACAAATAAAATATAAATACACAATTACAGAGATTACTTAATACCGTAACCTTTTTGTCTAAAACATTTTTTTATATACCTCACAGTTTCACAGATATTCACTCATAATCAAATATATGGAATTTCTTCGAGAGCTTGTTTCGACTAGGGCTGGTAATTTGCTTCAAAGGTTTCGATATTCAAAGCTTCGAAGTTACCCACACAGCATCGAAATATTTCAGAAAGTTTTCAAAAAATTGTCAATGAAATATGAAACCTTTCAAAAAAACATTTTAGACATGTTTCAGATATGTTTTAGAAAGCTAAAATGTCCGCCAAGCTGAGATTTCAGAAATGTTTCTGAAATCTCAGAAATATTTCTGAAATGCTTTAGAAATATTTCTGAAATGCTTAAGAAATATCTC
>NW_020215262.1:0-590 GCF_003070985.1 Temnothorax curvispinosus | reverse complement strand
TGAAATGCTTAAGAAATACCTCTGAAATGCCTAATAAATATCTCTGATGCTTCAGAAATATCTCTGAAATGCTTCGAAAATATCTTTGAAATATTTCAGATACTTTTTCTCATATTAAATTGTTTCGGATCACCCTGTATAGGATCATCCGGAATAATTTCCTGTCCTTCGTAAAACATATTCTTGATCATAGTCATGATTTTGCTTCGCCGAAGGCCTGCTTATATTAGATCCCAACTGAAATTTACTTGCGAGTTAGTCTTACTATTATGCGCCGCCTAGCGGCGTCGTTGCATATTTCTCTGAAATGCTTCGTAATATTTCAGTGAAAAGGGTTATAAATGATTTCGATGAAACGTTTCAGAAATACTTCTGAATAATTTCAATGTTACGTTTCAATATTATTGTCCGAGTTATCTTTCGGAAAGCTTTCAATGATATGTATTTTAGATATTACGTACGAAATATTTTTTTAAAATGTTTCGTAATATTTCAGAAATATTTCAGTGAAAAGGGTCATAAATGATTTCGATGAAACGTTTCAGAAATACTTCTGAATGATTTTAATGTTACATTTTAATATTAATTGC
>NW_020215261.1:0-1573 GCF_003070985.1 Temnothorax curvispinosus | reverse complement strand
TTTCATTTGCAGTCTTCAATTCAGTTTGACCTCAATAAATGATCGCATATAGAAAGTGAGAACGTACGTAAGTCTGCAAAGAAAGTATATGATTAACTTTATGTCACGTACGTGTTGATGCATTTTTTTGAAGTAATGTGTTTTTCACATACGGTATATAACATAAAATATGTGCATACATTATACATCTGGGAAAATTTCTTCTATGACTTTACTGAGAAGTTTTAGTCTTCGGACGGAGAAATATCTTCGTCTGAACATGCCTTCTGTGAATATGTAAGATATTCAAATTATTTCTCAGATTCTTATCGAACTGCATTTAATTTGTCTTCTAATTTTCGATATGTAATTTATTTTAGTATTCTAGAGCCAAAAGAATCGATATGCTTTTGATATTATAATATCGATATAAGTACTGCTGCGCTGCTGAAATTTAAATGACGCAATGAGATTGCTCGAGGTATATTTATCAATATCATATTTACATTACAATACAGCTTATAATAGGTGAGTTAAAAACTCATGCACTTGGGCGTGGATCTTGTTGTTTTGAAATTGAGTGTTCTAGCAAAAATAAGCGCAAAGAATTAATTGAAAAGACATCCACTAGGCCGATAATAAATACGAGATGTATCATATGAGATAATTAGTAAAGTGCTGAGAAACTACGTGCCATAAAGAGTAATTATGATTAGAGGAGATTATCATGAGGTAGAATTGAACTGTAAATGTGCATGTAAGATTTACGGATGTAAGAATTACCGTGTGCGTTATGTCCGACCGATCATCATACGAATAAATAATAGCTGTAATTGCGCATACTTTTTCCCAAATAATTATATATAAATGTAGGCCAGTGTTTTACATGCGACGGCTAGCAAACTTTTAGCGTAGTTTATGAAAGATCGTGCATTTTTTCATTAACTTTTATCCTCTCCGTTTCTAATCAAAATAATTTCTAGTGGAATATCAGTAGAATTTGCTAAAAAGATATATATATAATGAAAAAAATACGTAATCCTAATTTATCTAAAAAACTGGCAATAATCTTCTATGTATTTTATGTACAATAACTTTCTCCTTTCTTTTATTTGTCAGTGTTCCGTACTCTTTTGTCGCACATTTGATGTTAAATGTGGTTATTGCATTCCTCTGGATTGAATATCATTTTTATATTACATTATGCAATTTAGAATGAGATAATCACATTTAATACTAATTATATAGCGAAGATGCGATATTGTATTTTTTTCATCTATATATCTATATTTTTCTTTCAACTCTCAAATATTTCGCGGTTATTCTAATGATATGAAGATCAAAAAAATGCGAACTACTATTTTATCGTTCGCAGTCTAAACATTTTATTTTACTTAATTAGAGGTATCTTATATGTCGTCCCCTATACGTCCATTATGATATACAAGTAATTTAGTCGATAAGACGTTCGCAATCAAATAATAGACCGTGTAATAATAGACCGCGTAGAGTATAAGCGAAATAATCTGTAAATCTGGGACTTTCTATATATATATATATATATATATATATATATATATATATATATATATAT
>NW_020215260.1:0-14718 GCF_003070985.1 Temnothorax curvispinosus | reverse complement strand
CGGCTCGCCCGACCGCCGGCCTCCCTTCCAACGAACTCGCCGCGCCGCGGTATATAAGTCGGCGCTCCGACAGGAGCCACCACTTCGTCTTAGCTCCGGCTCTCTGCTGCCTTCGACGAAGCCTACCCCATCCAATATCCCAGGGTACACGCAAAAGGAGGTCCGGTGTTCCGAGCCTCTACTGAGGGTTCTCAGAGTGTTCCCAAACTCCATCTAACTCACTCCCGACGGCCATGGTCCAGCGAGGTCGAGCGTGCTCAGCCTCGTAACGAGGGTTCTCGTAGCCATCGCCCCGGGCATTCGCACATACCGATCGCGTTTCCACCCGCGTGCAGATGCAACATAACGGACCGCGCCGAAGAGTATAGATTAGAAGAGAACCGCGACTCAGTAAATTCGCACTTTATGTAAAACCGCGCTTCAAAACGACAAGGCACAGCGCGCCGAGTGCATTCGCACTAATTTATTTGTATACCTCGCGTTTCGTCAGTTTTGTTTTAATATATCGAATAAAGTTTATATATGTTATAAATCAATTGCTGTCTTTTGGGCCTTCCACTCAACTTCCTAACAAGCTATCGAGTCCGCGTTCAACTGAAACCCCGGTCGTCTCATAGTTAAAGGGCTGAACGAAGCCACTCGCAATTATCTCGCGTTCTCGCGGAACGGATTCGGCGATTCGTTCGACGCGTTTATTACGCGCCCGAACATTAATCTTTTATTTTTCTATTGTTATTTAGAAATCAAGTTTTAATTAATAATCATTAAAAAAACAGAACTTAAATTCTTAGCCTAAATAAAACGTTTTTTCTATACAAATCGTCCATATTTAAAACCATCCATTTTGATTTTTTAAATTTTGACTTTGGATTCGTAATCAGCGAGCCTAAAAACTTTCGGGTGCTGAGTTTTATCCAAATTGAAAAACGCTTTCGATTTTTGACCAGCTTTTTGGGATTTGGCCCCACTGCAGCACTGTGGGACGGAGCTCGGATAGTATCGCGACTTGAACTCGATATGTCTGTCTCTAAGCGAGGACGATCCAAGAGTGCTCCCGAAATTTCGCTCGATGGCGGAATCAATAGCGCGCCCCATCCTAGGCGTACGCAGCCCCGCGACGCTGGCTGCGTTCGGGAAGCGCGCTATTAGCGCTATTGCATCATTCTATCTTTATCGCTCATCAGGTGTAAAACAAGGATAAAATAAGCAAATGGCACTAATAGCGTTTTCCCGAACGCACCTGCTATAGCGCGGACCAGTGAGGAGTGAGCTCGCAGGCTCGCGGTGGATTCTCGCGCAGGACCGTTAATACCGGTTTTTCGCAAGGCGCCTAATAGCCCTTCGCTCGCGCGGCGATTTTTCGGGATCCTTCCCAGCAGCGGACGGGACGTGATTGCCGCCGCGTTCCTCTTTTTCGGTCCGGGAATGGTGGCCAACCATCCCGGAATCCGGTCAGTAGTGTGAGAAGGGCAGGTGAGCTTATCCTGCCCCGGTGTTCCGGGGCCCTGCTGTTACGGGTCTGCCCGCTGCTGTTTCACGTGCCGCGCGCGTGTCTTCCTGCGCTCCTTCGCTCTCGGCGGCCCGCGAGTTGTCGCTTCAGTCCGCTTTCCGTCGTCCGATTTCTCGCCTCTGTCCTTTCCGTCGACTCCGCATCCCGCTATCCTCTGCATCTTCTCAGGAGACTCCGGGTCTCGGCGCGGTGAGGCGCCACGCAATGATATAAAAAGAAAATTAAGAGATCAGAATAACGCAACGCGATTATAATATGCCCCTGGAGATCTCGCATCGACTCATTGAACCGTCCTCGGGCGTGAAAAAGTCGCGAAACCCGCGTCTTGTGACGGCGGCGGGGCGCTGCAACGATGCAGCGAAACTGCAACGTCACAGTATGTATATATATGTAGAAAACATATACATATTATACGGCGTGTGTTACACGATGTGTATGTTGTAGATATGCATAGCAATCAAGGTGGTGATTGAATTTCTTACCGTGGAAGAAGTGAGTTCCAATGGCTGCATTCAGCGGAGAAAGCAGCTCAATGAACGCTCAATGATTCTTTATTATGATTAGTTTCCTGGATCCAGGGAAGAACTAAAGGCAAAGACCAATCATGTTAAAGAATTACCAAGCGCTTACTGAGTTACTTTTTCTGCTAAATGCAACCATTGAAATTTATTCACATCTCAGAAATGTTTGTAATGACATAATTTCTGAAATGCGAATGGATTTTAATAGGACTCAATTTTTCCATGGTAAGAAATTTAATCACCGTCCTTGTTTCCTACGCATATTTGAAACACACCAGTTTGAACTGCTCGTGTGACATATTCACGTAACTGATCACAACGCCATTCAACATAGTGCAACGAGACTTCAAGTAACAACTTAGTGAAACGCAAACTTTCTATGGCACCAGATTCGCAAGAAAAAAATTAGGAAGCATTACTTTCGTATTATTAGGTAAAATTATTTGTATAATAGTATTATAAGTAATGCCAAATTATGTAAAACAGAAATTCTTTGTTCTTTATGTGGAATTTCTGTATAAATTATACCAACTCTAATAACTTTTTGAAAGTATCGGCATTTCTTTTGTTTTAAGTTTTAATCTCTTTTTTAACGTTTTTTCACGATTTTTTTCTGTAGGTACCAATTTAAAGTTAAAAACTCAGGAACACATTTCTATCATTCTCATATATCGGTGCATATGTTGGACGGACAGTATGGATCTCTTATCGTACGTGATCCGCCAAGCTTGAATCCTCAGAAAGCTTTGTATGATATGGATCTTCCACAACATGTTGTTGTTATCAGTGATTTGTTCCATGAATTAGCATTGGAGCGTTTTCCTGGTCGATATAGAAGCAATGTAGGACAAGTTCCAGATAACTTTTTAATCAATGGGAGAGGTAATTGGACGGTAAGAAAAATGTAAATTTATTAAAGATGACAGTGTAAAAATTCAAGAGCTATAAGATATTTTTACAGAATTATTTAGGTAAAAGAAGATGTTAAAAAAATTCGATTTTTGACCTTTCTGTAGAACTTTAATTCACCGTAATTGTTGTTTACGGCCCACATGAACAATAAAAATAAGTGAATTACCTGATTTTATTCCGGCAATACCAACATTTTGGATCGGCCATCTCTAATCTGCCATATTAGATTATTTTATTTATTTAATGGATTCGTAATCAGCATGTCTGAAAAAGCCTCCTCAGACTCATTTTGATAAAATATTTTGATGTAATCCTTCGTACAAAATTATATGTCAAGGGCGTCATTTTTTATTCATCATATCCACATTTTACCATTTAGATAATAGATTTGTGATTAGAGACTTCAAAAACCTTTTGATACCAATTATAATAAAAAAAACCTTTGCAATACATCCGATTTATGAAAAATTTTAGCGTGGTATCCAAATATTTGGCTTTCACAAGGAAACTCGATGTAACATCAATGTTCCCCGCATTTCTGGGATATAAGACTGTTTTTTCTTGTTCATGTGGGTCCCAAACAATTTTTTACGGTGAACTAAATTTCCGCAGGGGAACCAAAAATCGAACTTTTTTAACATCCTCCTTTAATTTAATATGGTCATATATGATTATATAAAATATATGTTTAAGTAAGTTTCAGAAAATTGTTATATATTTTCAAATGTTATTTTTTAAGTGTGCTACTTTATTATAAAAGTGGATTCCACGATACAACTGATATAAAAATTGTGCTGCTCCATAGCGCGAGACAGTATCGTGTCTTTTGATACCGTTCTTATAACACTGTTTGTTAAATTTTAAATACGAGAAACAGATCCCATCGAATGCCATCTATCGGATATTTTGAGATGCAATATTTGATCTGATCATATGTAATCTTATATGACTATATAAGTTCATATATGATTATATTATTTTCAGTTTAAATTATAAGATATGTTTGCAAAATAATACGATTAATATGTATATTTATTTATAAGAACTATAATATATATTATATAACAGTTTTTTTCACGAATCACTATAGGTAATTTCACTGTTTACGAAAATCTCTATATATATAAAAATAAATATATGTTTGTATGTTTGTCCGCTATGCAAATCTACAGTTTTCAACCGAATCTTAAAGAATTATATATGAAACAGGGGTAGAATTTTCCGGGGAGTGCTATAGAGTGTATAGTATTTCGTTACCGATATTTTTGGGACCCGGTATCCAAAATTTTTCCAATTTTTCGGGAGTGGTGTCGATGGGTTTAATTTTTTATTAATAGACCAATTTTCTAAAAAAAAATGTATGAATGCTTTTCCGTTATGCAAATGTACAGTTTTCAACCAAATCTTAAAGAATTATATATGAAACAGGGGTAGAATTTTTTGAGGATGGCAATGATGTGTATTATTTTTTGTTACCAATTTTCAAACCGAATCTTAAAAAATTATTTTTGAAAATCGGTTCCGAAATTTTTCGGGAAATATACATAATTTTTATGGTTCCTTTTTTCAAAAAAAGATTTATTTTTCACAAAAATGTTATTTTGGAAAATTGGTTTTGAGAAACCGGCTCCAAAATTTTTCTAATGTCTGTCTGTCTGACCGCGAACTACTTATTTATTAATGGGCTGATTTTCTGGAAACCGGTACCAAAATTTGTCTAATTTTTCGGGGATAGTGTCGATGAAGAATAAATTAATATAAAAAAATAAAAATAAAAAAAGGGCTTCCATACAAAATTGTCTAAAAAAGGTTCCTTTTTAAAAAAAAATTGTTTGGGAGTAAATATTATTATTCGAGGAAAAAAAATTGTCTACTGTCTAATAAATTAGCTTATAGAGGGTTTTGGGAAGAGGTCGAAGTGAGGGTCGAAAAAAGTCTGCTGAGGAAGAATGTTTATTAGCATTTGTTGCGTTTAAAATTTGATGATCAATTTAATTTGTGATATTATTATTCTACTCTCACAGTTTTCAAATTAGTACAACTAAATTTGGTATACTATCTCATGATACTCTAACTTGGACCGTAGAGGGTATTGAGAAGGGGTCGAAGCGAAGGAAAAAGGTCTGCTGGGAAAGAATGTTTATTAGCACCAGTTGCGTTTAGAATTTGATGATCAATTTAATTTGTTATATTATTCTACTCTCACAGTTTTCAAATTAGAACAACTGTTATATTATCTCATGATACTCTAATTTAGACCGTAGAGATTTTTGGGAAGGAGTCTGAGCTCGGGGACAAAGGGCTCCCTTATAAAATTGTCTAAAAAAAGTCCCTTTTTGAAAAAATGTTTTTAAGGTAAATATTTCCATTCGGGAAAAAAAGGAAGTTTTTGAGCTTGTGCGAAACGCGAACGAAAAAACTAGTATTTAATAAAAATTAATGTCAATTAAAAAAAATTAAGTATCTTATGCAAAATTAGATAAAAAACTTAAAACAACATAAGCAATACGCTAGAGGGAGAAGTGAACCGTAGAGTAGGAGGAAATGAACGAAGAGGAAGAAAGTGGGATAGAGGTAAAGAAAGCGATAGATAAAGTGAAGGAAAAGGATAGAGGTAGAAGAGGGAATACGGGGAGCACGGGTAGCAACTTTAAAAGAGTTATGGAAAAAAAAAGAGAGAATTTAGATAAGAGTGGGGGGGGGGAAAGAAGGATGATATTATTTGTAAGAGAAGTAACAAGACGGCAAGATCCCCTAAAAAAGATTCGGAGACAGGTGTGAAGGAGTTGAGGGAGATAATTGGAGAAATGAGAGAGGACTTCAGGGCCATGAGGAAAGAGCTAAGGGAGGGCTTCAAGGAGCAGGGTAGGAGGATGAGAGAAGAGATAGAGGAACTAAGAAGAGAGTTAGGGGATCAGGAGAAGAGATGGAGAGAGGAGAGGGAAGAGATGAAAAAGCAGAAGGAGAAAGTAGAAGAAAGGTTAAAAAGATTGGAGGAGAAAATAGAAGAGAGAAAGGAGGAGAAAAAGGAGGAGGTAAGAAACGGAAAAGAAAAGGTGAAGGAGAGAATGAAAGAGCTGGAGAGAAGGCTGGAAAGGAAAGAGAAAGAGGAGAGAAGAAGAAATATAGTGATAAGGGGGCTGGAAGTAAGAAAAAGAGGGAGGAGGGAGGAGGCAGAAAAGTTATTGAAAGAAATAGGAGCTAAGATAAAGGCAATAGAGGTGAAGAGAATAGGAGGAGATGCAGAAAAAGGAAGGGAAATGGTGCTGATAAAACTGGAGAACGAAAAACAAAAGTGGGAGGTGATGGAGAAAAAGAAGAGTCTGAGGGGTAGAAAGAAGAGAATCATGGAGGATTTGACATGGGAGGAAAGAAGGGTGAATTGGAAATTGCGAGAGATAGCGAGAAGGGAGCAAAGAGAGGGAAAGGGGGCGTGGATTAAAGCAGGGAGAATAGGATGAAAAGGGAAATATAACAAAGGAGAGCGGGGGAGAGAGGGAGGAAGGAAGAAGTGACGTTGAAGAGAGAGAAGTAAGGATGGAGGAGGGGGAATAAGAAGGAACGAGGATATAGGGGAGGAGATGGAGAGTAGCAATACGGAAGTCAGAGGAGACGAGGAGGGGGGGAGAAGGAAGAATTGGAGGATAGTGTTCTGGAATGTAGCAGGGTTGGAAAATAAAGATAGGGAGTTTTGGAAAGGGCTAAAAAAAGAAGATGTGACAGTCCTAACAGAGACATGGATAGGAGAAAAGGGCTAGGAAAGAATAAAGGGAAGATTACCAAGAGGGTACGAATGGGGAGTGCAATGGGCGAAGAGGACGAACAAAAAAGGGAGAGCGATAATGGGAATAAGAAAAGGGTTAAAAGAGAAGGGAACGGAAATTGAAATCGATAGGGAGGGGTTGGTACCGGGTAAGGTTAGGATAGGGGGTGAGAACTGGAGTATTATAGGGGTTTATACAAAGAAGGAGGGAATAGAAGAGACCCTGCGGAGTTGGGATACATAATGGAAAGAAAAATGGAAGAAAAGTTTACGATAATTGAAGGAGATTTTAATGCGAGGACTAGACAGGAAGGTGGGAGTATAGAGGAAGAGGAGGGGGAAGGCAGAAGGAGGGGAGAAGAAAATCGAAGGATAAGAAAATGGATAGAGAGGGGAAGTTGATAGTAAATTGCTTGGAGGAGAGAGGATGGGAAATATTCAATGGGAATGTAAGAGGAGACAAGGAGGGGGAATTTACTTTCACGAGAGGAAGAGGAGATACGGTGATTGACTATGTTATAGGGGAGGGAGAAGTAAGAGAGAAGATCGAGAGCATGACGGTGAGGGATAGAGTGGACTCAGACCACCATTCCTTGGAAATGGTTTTAAGAAGGGGGAACGAGGAGAAAAAGAGGAAGAGGGTGAAAAAAAAGCAACAGGAGAGTGTGGAATGAGAAAGGAGTAAAGGTGTTCATAGAAAAAATTGGGAAAGTAGAGGAAAAAGAGGAGTTAAATAAGGAATGAAAAGAAATGGAAACAAGAATAGTAAAGGCAATAAAAAAAGGTGTAAAAGGAGCTGAAGGGAAGTAGGAAGGAGAAGGTGGGTGGTGGGATTGCAGAGAAGCAAAGAAAGAGGCGAGAAGAAAATTGAGGGAATGAAGAAAGGAAAGAGAAGGCAATGCATACAAAGAAAAAAGGAAAGAGTTTATGGAATTATGTAAAAGGAAGAAGAAAGAAGAAAATCTGAGATAGGAGAGAAAAGCGGAGGAAGCGAAGAGGGAGGCGGAGGTATGGGAGATAGTAAATAGGGAGAGAAGAAAAAGGAGGGAAATTGAGGAAGGGATAGAAAAGGAAGAATGGAAAGAGCACTTTATAGGAGAAGTGGAGGGGAGGGTGAGGAGGGGAAAGGAAGATGGGGAGGAGGAAAAAGAAGGAGAGGAGGAGATTAGCTTAAAAGAAATGAGAAAGGTAAAAAAAAACTAAAGGACGGAAAAGCAATGGGAAAAGATGGGATACCAAGCGAGGTGTGGAAGCACGGGGGGAGTAAGTTGGAGAATTGGGCATGGAAGTTTATCAACAGGATTTGGAAGGGAGGAGGATGGCCGGAAAATTGGAAGGAAGGAATAATTGCGCCGATAGTAAAGAAAGGAGAAGGAAAAAAGGAAGAGGAGTATAGAAAAGTGACAATAACTGATAGCATGTTTCGTGGATCTTAAGGCGGCGTTTGACTCGGTGGATAAAGGGGTACTGATAAAAGTTATGAGAGAAAGGGGAATAAGAGAAGCACTGGTGAGAAGGACGGAGAAGATTCTAAAGGAGACGAAAAGTAGGGTAAGGGGGGGAAACGAAATGGGAGAAATGTTCTGGACGGGGAGAGGGGTAAGGCAGGGGTGCCTGTTGAGCCCGTTGCTGTTCAACGTTATGCTAGCGAACATGGAAAAGGAAATGGAGAGAGTTAAATGGGGAGGATAATGCTAGAAGGTAAAAGGGTGTGTACGTTGGCGTATGCCGCTGATGTAGTGCTAATCGCAGGGGATGAGGATCAAATGAGGAGCATGTTGGAAAGATTGGAAGGGTACTTAGGTAGAAAAAGATTGGAGTTGAATGTGGAGAAAACAAAAATAATGAGGTTTAGGAAAGGAGGGGGAAGGGACAGTAAGAGAAGATGGAGATGGGAAGGAAAAAAAATAGGAGAAGTAAGGAAATTTCGGTATTTAGGTTATGTGTTTCAAAGGAACGGAGGACAGGAAGCGCAGGTAATGGAAAGGATCAAGAAAGCGGCCGCGGTGATGGGTAAGGTTTGGGAGATAGGGAAGAGGAGATTTGGAAAAGACTGGGGAAAAAGATTATGGTTATTTGATAGACTGGTGTGGACGGTTATGGGAGCAGAAATATGGGGATGGAAAGAAAGAGAGGGAAGAAATGGAAAGGTTGGAAGAAAGGTATATCAGATGGGTTTTGGGAGTAGATGGAAGAACACTGGGGTATCTTGTTAGGGGACAGCTGCAGAGAAAGAAGCTAAGAGGAAGGGCGGGGATAAGGGCATGAAGATTCGAGAAAAAGTTAGAGGAGGGAAAAAGAAGTGAGCTGGCAAGGCTATGTTGGGAAGAGTTGAAGGGAAGGGAGAAAGAAGGGAGAGTTGGATCAAGCTGGGAACAAGAGAGAGAAAGTTTCTTTGAAGACAAAGGAGTGGGGTACCATAAACTATTTGGAGGAGATAAGGAGACGCAAAAGAAAGAGAGATGGGAGAGGATTGAGAAATCAGAATACAATAAGTAGTACAAGGTAATAAAAAGAGGGGGTATTCCGGGATATTTGAAAAAAGAATGGGGTGAGGGCATATGGAGAAGAGTGGCAAGGTTTAGATTAGGAAATGAGATGAGAGAGAGCAGGCACTGGAAAGGGGAAAAGAAAAAGAAATATAGATTGTGTGAATACAGGGAAAAAACGTGGGAACACGTATGGCAAAAATGTAAAAAATGGAAATCTGGAGAAGGAAGTTGGCAGGAAGCGGTGGGATGGGTATTGGATGAGGAAGGGGGGAGAGGAATGGATGATGAAAATAGAGGGGGAAAGAATGAAAGGAAAACGGGAGATAGAGGAACAAGGAGAAGGAATAGGGGAGAGGGAAAAGGAGAAAAAAGAGGCGGACGAGAAAGAGGGGAAAGAGAGGGAAGTAAAATAAAGGAGAAGGGAGTAATATAAGGAAACGAGGAGGAGAGAAAAGAGGAGAAGAAAGGAAGATTGGAAAGAAGAATAGAAGAAAGCAGGATGGCAAGGATGTCTGAGGAGGAAGAGATTTCGAGAGAGATAGAGGAGAAGCTTTCAATGGACTCGGACGAGAAAAAAAAGGACAGAAAAAAAACACAATAGGAGAAAAAGGGAGAATCGAGACATGAAAGAGGGAGGTAGAGAGACGCAGAGGCGGAGGAAGCGGAAGGGAGCAAGCAAAGGGGCGAAGTATCACGCAATAGTATAAAATATTATTATAAACACAAGAAGACGTGGCAACACCTCACTGTTGGTATTACTTTTAACTATTGGCTGCTCTGAACGCCCGAACGGTAGTAACCTTCATATCATTGACATACTAAGAAAAGTGGAGTTAGTAGTGAGGTTAAAAAAATATTAAAGTGTAATAAAAACTCATTTTTAAGGTATAAGGGCAAATGGACATCAGAGGCTGTATATAAACATCGACTGAAAATATCGAAACCCGGCAACGAAAAGGTAAAAAATCTGTAGTTATCAAGCGCGCAGTGCGACGTTGCCGTGTTTTGGGGTTGGATGCCAAGATTTGTGAGAGCGCTGCAGTTTTTATTTCTTTTTTTCAGAAACTAGTTAGTGAATCATCGTGAAATTTATTGAGAATCTGTGCCATTGTATCCTCTATACACCGTAACTTTTAAACGTGTTAGACAATTGATCGCAACATAGGTTTTTGGGATATACCTATAAGTGCATAATCTCTGTAAATTTCAGATTCATCCCTCTATTTTTTGACTTAAGCGATATACATCAAGGCGAAATTGCTATCTTTCCCGTAACGCACCTGTAACCCAGCCGATTGTACTTTCCTCCAGACACATTGCCCGAAATGAAAATGACAACCACTTATCTCAGCGTCCGGGAAGCATTTACCAAAAGCTGATGCAAGCTTCGATTCGAAATCGACCATGAGCCGACTTGGCTTCAAACGAGATTCAGCACTTTTCAAGAACGATAGTACTATAGCGTACGTCCTTTCTTGCTTATTAAAAGCTAAGACGTACACAAGCGGATAAATTTTACCCGACACGCAGCCATAAATGGTGTATAATTGAGCGAATAAAGTGAAAACACTTTTAAAGGTTTTCATCACCCAACCACAACAGAATCTTCAAGTTAAGTTTTCCACAGTACCAAAAATTAGACATCGATCTTTGCCAAGCTCTCGCCTGATTCAGAATTTAGCAACAGAAATAACGATTGCTCGAGATCGCTGTACCACCTGAGCCAGGGCAGAAGTAAACGGGAGTTCAGCAGCAGCATCGAAGGACACATTCAAAGTAACAGCAGCAATGACAGCACTCGTATTTTCATTCGATTGTACAGCTCGTTTCTTTAAACTTTTGACGGGTTTTCGTGCTTCAACTTTTGACGTCTTAGCGGCATGATTATGCTCCGTTTCGTCTAATATTTTTTCTATAATAGGTTTTTGCAATCATAATACCACAAAAAACGGTGCAAAAAAACACAATAAGCTGTTACGAATCAGAACGTGTCTTTGAGCTCGTATGAATTCGTCCACGGTAATTACTGTTTTTGTATTCTACGCAACGCCACGAAACATTCGATTTATTTTCACGAACGCTAGAATACACAAACTTATTGTGTACGAGAAGAGGATTTCCCTTCTGACTAGTTATAAATGGTAAAGTTGCAGATGTACTGCCTCACCCAAAAGTGGAATAAAAAAATCCGTTTTTGACGTATTTTTGGCTGCTAATAACGAATATTGCAATACAATTTGGCAGTCGGACATATTGGAGCCGCCATTTTGAAAAAAACGTCGAAAAACGCGACTTTTTCTATATTTTTGCTTCTATAGTCAAAAATATGCATCAGATAAAAAAATGTTTCAAATAAAAAAGATAAGAGTATTAAATTCCCTATAAAAAAGTTGTATAAATTTTTTTCTATTCTCAAAAGGAAGCTCATAAATGAGCGATGAATGTGACCATAATGCGTTTACGTTCGTATGCAAAGTACGTATGCTTATGAGACTCGCTGTACTTTCCACACACGAAATGCTTGTTAATAGTTGTCCATGCGTGCGTGTGTTTACCGAGTCCAAACCCTTTCTGGAATGTGTGTGTGTGTCCTGCTCTCGGCATCACCCAGGATCAACGACGTGGACTTAGCAGGATACTGATCTCTTCGGGGTGTTGGTTTAAAGTGAGTAATCCTCTTGCCTCTCACGTGTGTGTGTGTGTGTGTGGTGTTTGGTGAATGAGGTTGAAGTCGAAGGACTTGTCACAATACCTACATAGGTTAGTTGACGCGCTTTAAACACTTGAATACTTTTAAAGCGCGTCATCTAACCTATAAGCAGGGCACACACACACACGTGTGTATGTCCTGCTTTATAGAAGTTGTGATTTTCGTTAAAGCAGGGCACACACACACGCGTGTATGTCCTGTTTTATAGAAGTTGTGATTTTCGTTAAAACAGGGCTCACACATGTGTGCCCTGAATATAATTTCCAATTACCAACCAAACAGTTGTCACGTGACCTCTTGCATGCGCGTGCAGCCACTGAGCATGCGCATATGGCTGCAGGGCATGTTCGTAGTTGCTACAGCTCGTCGGTATGACAGGTCTCATAACCTGATAGTCGTCAACTTTAACCGTTAATATCTCGCTTCGCGGGGCAGAGCAACACTTTTTTCTGCTTTAAATAACTTTTCGTTTAATATATCAATAATTTACTGCTTTAAATAATTAAATAATAACGCACAAATATCTACTATCAGGCATTTCGTGTATGGACAGTACAGCGAGTCTCATAAGCATACGTACTTTGCATACAAACGTAAACGCATTATGGTCACATTCATCGCTCATTTATAAGCTTCCTTTTGAGATTAGGAAAAAAAATTATACAATTTTTTTATAGGGAATTCAATACTCTATCTTTTTTATTTAAAACATTTTTTTATCCAATGCATATTTTTGACTATAGAAGCAAAAATATAGAAAAAGTCGCGTTTTTCGACGTTTTTTTCAAAATGGCGGCTCCAATATGTCCGACCGTCAAATTATATTATGATATTCGTAATCAGCAGCCAAAAATACGTCGAAAACGTATTTTTTCATTCGATTTTGAGGTGAGGCAGTACATCTGCAAGTTTACCCTTTTTAAACTATTTCATTTAAAAAAATTAAGCTAAACTTTAAATTTCTTCTATTCTTTTTGTAAGGAAATTATTGGCACTATGTTATGTCTCTTTCCAAATCATACAACTTTTATATATAAATCAAAAGTACATTTATAATTTGCCAACAATATAATAAACAGTAAACGTTCATTTCATCAACTACAATTGGCAAATAATCATCGTGGCAATTCAACCATTGATTTTGGTCCGATTGATCGTCAAGACGTTAATAATTTTTGATACTGTTACGCCCGTGCTGTACAGCCGTGCGCTCATACGAGTCGCCCCGTAGCGAGAAGTCGCGAATCGTCCTTAGCGACGGTTGTTTACAAATATCGCCTGTCAGATTACGCTCTGGGATTCCGTCTCGTTTGGATGTGTTTGCCCAGCTTCTTGTACAAACGAGCTAGATTAATAAATAAGTTCCTTTTCTCTGATTAACAAGCCTTTCTTGCTTGTGTGAGTGTCGGAGTACGCGTCGCGCGTGAGTGTAAGTGCGAAAGTGCAGCGGACGCGCGACAAGCGTAACATTTTGGGGGCTCGTCCGGGATCAAACGCGACGAGCGCAGTGTCCCGAACAAGATGACAACCACACACACCCCGCCGAGGACCCGTTCGCAGGCCGCGACGTCGGCAGGAATGGAGGCGGGCGCGACCCATCCGCTGGATGCGGGAATGACGGTGGCAGAGACGGGCGCTTTCGAAGCCGTCTACTCGAAGCTTCAAAAGCTGCGCCAGGAGCGGCGGCTGGAACAAGAAGAGCAACAGCTTTTTCGAGATGGAGGCTCAGCTGAAGGAACGCGACGCTGCGCTGCGGTGGCACGTCTTCAGCAGCAGGCCCGAAGGGACGAAGAGTATGCGGCAACGATCCGCCGACAGGAAGAGGAGCTCTGTCGACTCCGAGGGAAGAACGCCAACATTTTCCAGCTATGTCCTTCCTTAATTAGAGCGTCTGGGAACATGGGGACGCGAAGCGCGAACGCCGAAGGGACGCGGGTCGCGCGCGAGGGGAGCGCGATCGCGGGCGGCGCGAGTGAGAGAGGCGTACGCCCGATCGAAAGAAACACGGTCGCGGACGTCGCGAGTGATAATGATGCACGCCCGATCGAGAGAAACACGACCGCGAGTGCTGCGTGTGATTATGTCGGGAATCCGAGAGCGGGGAGTACGTACGTGGCCGATGTCGCGAATCGAACTGCGGGAGACGCTGCCATAGAAACAAACGTCGGGCTCGGTTACAAATTAAAGCCCGATACTTACGACGGGACGGTCCCGCTCCAAGAATATTTTTCACAATTTAACTTGATTGCGCGAGCGAATTTCTGGGACGACGCGACGAAAACCGTCGCGCTGGCTTCAAGCTTGAGAGGAAAGGCGCGCACGATTCTCGAAACGATACAAGACATTGAGTGTCTTAATTTTTCGGAACTAAAATTGAAGCTCAAATTGCGTTTCGGCGAGGGGGGTTAACGCAAAACTATTATTCTGCCCTCACGAACCGCAGACAAAGATTCGGGGAAGATTTGGCCGCTCTCGGCTTTGATATCGAAAGATTGTCGCGTCTCGCATATCCTGAGTGCCCCTATGAAATTCGCGAAAAGATCGCGTGCTCACAATTTGTGACGGCCGTCGCGGACCACTTTATCCGGCGGACGTTACAAATGGAGGGAATAACTTCTTTGTATCAGGCGGTTGAGAGAGCTAAGGCTTTAAAATTTATTTAGGGGGAGGGTTTCACCCGTGAAAAATTTATTAGAAATACCGCAAAGGAAGGGCAGAAGAGGGGCGCGAATAACGAGAAAGAAGAGGAAGAGGGCGATAACGAACAAAAACAGGAAGGGAATATGTAACAATGATTGGAATTTTAAATG
>NW_020215259.1:4552-9094 GCF_003070985.1 Temnothorax curvispinosus | reverse complement strand
AATTCAAACAGGCTTCAATGCGACAGAGGACGGTGGTAAGCTCCTCGAAAGTGAGCGTGTAGGATCCAATGCAACGTTTTAGATGATATTTCACGCTGCGGACGGCATAACCCCCTGAAATGCGGAGCGGAGGGCGGTAGGAAATGCCAGGTTCCGCCCTCGGAAGCCAGGTGATTTAGGAAGTTTGGATCTTCAGTGGCGGTTTGAGCGGCGAGTCGCAGCTCGCGATCGGCACCCTGGAAAGTCGTCCCGTTATCGGAATAGATGGACGTTGGAAATCCGCAGCGGGAACCAAAACGGGAGAAGGCCGCGAAGAAAGCGCTGGTTGAATAGTCGCTGACGAGCTCAAGGTGGATCGCCTTGGTGGTCATACAAATGAACACCGAGATGTACGCCTTATTGGCTTTATGGCCGCGACCTTTAGTGGTCCGGACGAGAACGGGACCAGCGTAGTCGACTCCAACGTGAGCAAACGCGCGGACGGAGCGAGTTACTCGGACTCGTGGAAGGTCGCCCATCAGCTCGCTCGGGACGGTCGCTCTTTCGCGGGTACAAACGACGCACTTATATAATACAGCACGGACGAGCGATCGCGCGCGCAAGATCCAATATTTTTCGCGAAGCAATGACAATGTCAATTGAGAGCCGGCGTGGATCGCTCGCAGATGAGTGTCGCGAATGATCACTCGGACTAAGGGGTGATCTTTGAGAATAATCGGGTGACGGACTTGTTCAGCGATGTCCGCGTGGCGGAGTCGGCCGCCGACTCGAAGAAGCTGCTGCTCATCGAGAAACGGATTGAGGGGGAGGAGAGAGCTAGAATTTGGAACGCGAGTCGCTTTCGATAGAGACGTCAATTCAATCGGAAACGCGTCGTTTTGAATTGACCGCAACCAAAAGACTTCTGATGCATTCATCTCGATTGAAGTTAGGCTATCGGCTCGGGTCGTCAATGGGGAAACTGCGCGTGCGGCCGGTTGCCGAGTTCGGATGCGCGTGACAAATCGTAGAATGTAAGCCGTGACCCGCAACAATTTTGACCACAAAGAGTAGCGTTGCGATAAATCCCAGGAGTTTACAGCTGTCGTCGTGTGAACTACCGCGTGACGTGACCGTTCCTCGAGAGCGGTAACGGGTGGTAGATGTTGGTCGCTCGTCGGCCAGTGCTCTTCTGGTTTGGCGAGCCAGGAGGGGCCCGACCACCACAGGGTATTTGACGCGAGCTCCTCGGGAGATATTCCGCGCGACACGCAGTCCGCCGGATTTTTGTTCGTGGAAACGTGATGCCAGATTGCATTGGGGAGCAACGTTTTAATCTCCGCGACCCGATTGGCCACAAAGGTTTTCCAATAGGCTGGAGCGCGACTCAGCCACGCTAAGGTGATGCGGGAGTCAGTCCGACAGTGAATTGGTGTGGTTTTTGCGTCTAGATCGAGCGATGTGCAAATAAAATGCAGGAGTCTGGCGAGCAATAGAGCAGCCGAGAGTTCGAGTCGCGGGACAGTCATCGTCTTGATCGGAGCGACCTTGGATTTGGCCGCCAGCAGGGTGACTGTGATGGTACCGTCCACAGCGATGACTCGAAGGTAGACTACGGCGGCATACGCCTTGGTTGACGCGTCGGAGAATCCATGCAGCTCTTGATGGAGCGAGTGATGACCGCTCTGAGTCCAACGTGGGATAGATACGTTCTCAATTTCCGGGAGTTGTCGGTGATAGTATCGCCACATCTCGAGAAGTTCGACTGGAATGGGTTCATCCCAAGAGCATCTTGCCGCCCACAGTTGCTGCAGCATTAGAATCTTTGCCCAAACGACGACGAGGGCGGCCCAACCGAGCGGATTAAATAGTTTTGCGATGTCCGATAGGATCTCTCTTTTCGTTTCTGCCGGAGTGGCTGACTGTTTTACTTTAAATTGAAAAACGTCGCGTTCGAGCTGTTAGGTTTGGCCGAGGATTTGTAACCTTTCGTCTTCGCGTATGTCTCGACTTAGGGCGAGGCCGTGGTCGTGCGGGTCGATGTCGTTGAGAAGTTCGGGCAAATTGCTGGCCCACTTGCGGAGAGTGAACCCTCCTTTGTCCAGGAGAGCCACTACTTGTTCGCGGGTTTGACGAGCGAGGATTTTGTCATCGGCGCCGAAAGTATAATCGTCAATATATCTTTTACGTGTTAGCACAGGTACGGCAAGCGGGTAGGAGGCCCCGTGGTCGATTGCGAGCTGAAGCGTGGACCTTATAGCTAAAAACGGGGCGGAGGCCGTGCCATACATAATTGTACACAATATAAATTCTCCTAGAGGGCCGGCAGGATCGGGCCGCCAGATTATCCGCTGATAGTGGCAGTCGCGAGAGTCTACTCGAACCTGCCGGTACATTTTTGCTACGTCAGCGGAATAAACGTACCGGAAAAGGCGCCATTGCAGAAGAATGGCGGCGAGATCGGTTTGGAGTTTCGGACCAACGAGGAGGTGGTCGTTAAGAGACGTGCCGTTGGAGGTTCGGCTGGACGCATTAAATACAACGCGAATTCGGGTTGTGGCGCTGCTTTCTCGGAACACGGCGTGATGCGGAATAAACAGGATCTGCGACGGAACTTCGGATTTCTTATGATCGGCAACGCGTCGCATGTGACCGAGATCAGCGTACTCCTTTAAGAACGCGTGGTACTCGGCAGCGTTCGACGGTTCGCGTTTAAGACGAGCCTCCGTACGAAGGTAGCTTTGACTGGCGGTGTTTTGAGATTCTCCGATAGAGATTGGAGGCCCGTTTCGAAACGGAAGTCCGCGACGTAACGGCCGTCCGGATTTCAATAATGCGTGCGTACAAAATGTTCTTCACAGGCTTGTTCCTCGGGGGTTAACCTGGTGGGGAATTTCCTCCACCTCCCAAAATCGCCGAAGGTTTAGGTCGAGATCGTCATCCACGGAAACGTGATGCGCTTCAATCGGATGGTCGCGTCGCGCCTGTCCTGTTGGCCCGGAAATGATCCACCCGAGCACTGTGTGTTGCGCTATGGGCTCGTCCGCGGTACCTTTACGGACACCCTCGAGCAGTAGTGAGCCGAACAGGTCGGCTCTGATGATGATGTCAACGGGCGCCGATGAAGCGGGATCGCGATCGGCTAAGTGAAGGCCTTTCAAATGTGGCCATTGATTCTGACAATTCAGCTTATTCGGCGCGTATCGTGTAAGCGATTTTAAAATTAAGGCGTGAGTCAGATAGACAGGGGTATCGGAATGACTCGGAGTTATCGTTATTAAAGCGGTATGTCGAACGGAGGTACGCGTATCTCCAATGCCAGTTACATTAACGGACGCGCGAGCCTTTTGAACGCGGAGAGTCTGAGCTAAGTTTTCAGTCATGAACGACGCCGCAGACCCTTGGTCGAGGAGAGCGCGAACGTTTTGAAATCGACCGTGACCGGAGTAGACCCTAATTTGTGCGGTGGCGAGGAATATTTGCCGGCGAGGCGCGATGGTCCCGGCGACGAGGTGAGAAGCGACGTCGGCGCTGGCAGATTCAACTTGCGGACTTGACGAGGACGCGTTCTCGTCGGATTGTTTCAAGCTATCAGGGAAGAGTAGCAAGGTGTGGTGCCTCTTCTGGCACGTTTTGCACGACCGGGAACTCGTACATTCCTTCGCTTGGTGTTTCGAACTAAAGCAGTTTAGACAGCGCTTGAATTTTCGAACTAACTCATATCGTTGAACTGGCGTTTTATTTACAAACTCATTACATTGGTAGAAAAGATGTTGCTCGGAGCACACAGGGCACGACAATTTTGAGGCGCTAGCGGTATGCGAGGCGATCGCTTTGGACTTCGCTTTTGTTTTCGCCGCAGGGTCGTTCGCTTTATCCGCGGCGAACGGCAATATTGAATCGAGAGCGCGGACGCGGGACTCGAGGAACGCATCGAGGTTGGTATAAGTCGGATAGTCGACACTATGGACAAGTTTGATCTCTCATGCTTCTCGCGATGATGTATCGAGCTTTTGCGTGATAAGAAACACGAGAATGTCGCTCCACTGTTCAACCGGACGCGCCAAATTCTTCAACGCGGCAATCGTGGCATTCACTCGATCTCTTAACGCGCGCAATTCTTGAGCGGACTTTGCGTTTACTGCAGGCAAGGAAAACAGTTTATTAAGGTGCGTACCGATCAATTGATGTCGGTTTTCGTAGCGGGACGAAAGAATCTGCCACGCGACGGCAAAGTTCTCGGAAGTTAACGCTAAGAGTTCTATAGCGGCGCTTGCTTCACCTTTCAGACATGAAAACAAATGATGCAATTGCTGCACATTCGACAAACTGGTTTCACCGATATATAATCATAGAATAAAAATGATCGCGGAAGCTCTCCCATTTTCCGTAAGATCCGTCGAACGTTGGTAAGGTGACTTTCGGCAGATTTAGCGCTGAGTGAGACGGAAAGTCGAGTGACCGACTTACGTTGGCTGGAACAGTGTCCGGAAACGAGGAACCCTCGTCGAGCCTTTTGTATAGGTAGTCCAACGCTTGATCGTAGGCATCTTCGCAGGTCAC
>NW_020215259.1:0-4542 GCF_003070985.1 Temnothorax curvispinosus | reverse complement strand
AATTCAAACAGGCTTCAATGCGACAGAGGACGGTGGTAAGCTCCTCGAAAGTGAGCGTGTAGGATCCAATGCAACGTTTTAGATGATATTTCACGCTGCGGACGGCATAACCCCCTGAAATGCGGAGCGGAGGGCGGTAGGAAATGCCAGGTTCCGCCCTCGGAAGCCAGGTGATTTAGGAAGTTTGGATCTTCAGTGGCGGTTTGAGCGGCGAGTCGCAGCTCGCGATCGGCACCCTGGAAAGTCGTCCCGTTATCGGAATAGATGGACGTTGGAAATCCGCAGCGGGAACCAAAACGGGAGAAGGCCGCGAAGAAAGCGCTGGTTGAATAGTCGCTGACGAGCTCAAGGTGGATCGCCTTGGTGGTCATACAAATGAACACCGAGATGTACGCCTTATTGGCTTTATGGCCGCGACCTTTAGTGGTCCGGACGAGAACGGGACCAGCGTAGTCGACTCCAACGTGAGCAAACGCGCGGACGGAGCGAGTTACTCGGACTCGTGGAAGGTCGCCCATCAGCTCGCTCGGGACGGTCGCTCTTTCGCGGGTACAAACGACGCACTTATATAATACAGCACGGACGAGCGATCGCGCGCGCAAGATCCAATATTTTTCGCGAAGCAATGACAATGTCAATTGAGAGCCGGCGTGGATCGCTCGCAGATGAGTGTCGCGAATGATCACTCGGACTAAGGGGTGATCTTTGAGAATAATCGGGTGACGGACTTGTTCAGCGATGTCCGCGTGGCGGAGTCGGCCGCCGACTCGAAGAAGCTGCTGCTCATCGAGAAACGGATTGAGGGGGAGGAGAGAGCTAGAATTTGGAACGCGAGTCGCTTTCGATAGAGACGTCAATTCAATCGGAAACGCGTCGTTTTGAATTGACCGCAACCAAAAGACTTCTGATGCATTCATCTCGATTGAAGTTAGGCTATCGGCTCGGGTCGTCAATGGGGAAACTGCGCGTGCGGCCGGTTGCCGAGTTCGGATGCGCGTGACAAATCGTAGAATGTAAGCCGTGACCCGCAACAATTTTGACCACAAAGAGTAGCGTTGCGATAAATCCCAGGAGTTTACAGCTGTCGTCGTGTGAACTACCGCGTGACGTGACCGTTCCTCGAGAGCGGTAACGGGTGGTAGATGTTGGTCGCTCGTCGGCCAGTGCTCTTCTGGTTTGGCGAGCCAGGAGGGGCCCGACCACCACAGGGTATTTGACGCGAGCTCCTCGGGAGATATTCCGCGCGACACGCAGTCCGCCGGATTTTTGTTCGTGGAAACGTGATGCCAGATTGCATTGGGGAGCAACGTTTTAATCTCCGCGACCCGATTGGCCACAAAGGTTTTCCAATAGGCTGGAGCGCGACTCAGCCACGCTAAGGTGATGCGGGAGTCAGTCCGACAGTGAATTGGTGTGGTTTTTGCGTCTAGATCGAGCGATGTGCAAATAAAATGCAGGAGTCTGGCGAGCAATAGAGCAGCCGAGAGTTCGAGTCGCGGGACAGTCATCGTCTTGATCGGAGCGACCTTGGATTTGGCCGCCAGCAGGGTGACTGTGATGGTACCGTCCACAGCGATGACTCGAAGGTAGACTACGGCGGCATACGCCTTGGTTGACGCGTCGGAGAATCCATGCAGCTCTTGATGGAGCGAGTGATGACCGCTCTGAGTCCAACGTGGGATAGATACGTTCTCAATTTCCGGGAGTTGTCGGTGATAGTATCGCCACATCTCGAGAAGTTCGACTGGAATGGGTTCATCCCAAGAGCATCTTGCCGCCCACAGTTGCTGCAGCATTAGAATCTTTGCCCAAACGACGACGAGGGCGGCCCAACCGAGCGGATTAAATAGTTTTGCGATGTCCGATAGGATCTCTCTTTTCGTTTCTGCCGGAGTGGCTGACTGTTTTACTTTAAATTGAAAAACGTCGCGTTCGAGCTGTTAGGTTTGGCCGAGGATTTGTAACCTTTCGTCTTCGCGTATGTCTCGACTTAGGGCGAGGCCGTGGTCGTGCGGGTCGATGTCGTTGAGAAGTTCGGGCAAATTGCTGGCCCACTTGCGGAGAGTGAACCCTCCTTTGTCCAGGAGAGCCACTACTTGTTCGCGGGTTTGACGAGCGAGGATTTTGTCATCGGCGCCGAAAGTATAATCGTCAATATATCTTTTACGTGTTAGCACAGGTACGGCAAGCGGGTAGGAGGCCCCGTGGTCGATTGCGAGCTGAAGCGTGGACCTTATAGCTAAAAACGGGGCGGAGGCCGTGCCATACATAATTGTACACAATATAAATTCTCCTAGAGGGCCGGCAGGATCGGGCCGCCAGATTATCCGCTGATAGTGGCAGTCGCGAGAGTCTACTCGAACCTGCCGGTACATTTTTGCTACGTCAGCGGAATAAACGTACCGGAAAAGGCGCCATTGCAGAAGAATGGCGGCGAGATCGGTTTGGAGTTTCGGACCAACGAGGAGGTGGTCGTTAAGAGACGTGCCGTTGGAGGTTCGGCTGGACGCATTAAATACAACGCGAATTCGGGTTGTGGCGCTGCTTTCTCGGAACACGGCGTGATGCGGAATAAACAGGATCTGCGACGGAACTTCGGATTTCTTATGATCGGCAACGCGTCGCATGTGACCGAGATCAGCGTACTCCTTTAAGAACGCGTGGTACTCGGCAGCGTTCGACGGTTCGCGTTTAAGACGAGCCTCCGTACGAAGGTAGCTTTGACTGGCGGTGTTTTGAGATTCTCCGATAGAGATTGGAGGCCCGTTTCGAAACGGAAGTCCGCGACGTAACGGCCGTCCGGATTTCAATAATGCGTGCGTACAAAATGTTCTTCACAGGCTTGTTCCTCGGGGGTTAACCTGGTGGGGAATTTCCTCCACCTCCCAAAATCGCCGAAGGTTTAGGTCGAGATCGTCATCCACGGAAACGTGATGCGCTTCAATCGGATGGTCGCGTCGCGCCTGTCCTGTTGGCCCGGAAATGATCCACCCGAGCACTGTGTGTTGCGCTATGGGCTCGTCCGCGGTACCTTTACGGACACCCTCGAGCAGTAGTGAGCCGAACAGGTCGGCTCTGATGATGATGTCAACGGGCGCCGATGAAGCGGGATCGCGATCGGCTAAGTGAAGGCCTTTCAAATGTGGCCATTGATTCTGACAATTCAGCTTATTCGGCGCGTATCGTGTAAGCGATTTTAAAATTAAGGCGTGAGTCAGATAGACAGGGGTATCGGAATGACTCGGAGTTATCGTTATTAAAGCGGTATGTCGAACGGAGGTACGCGTATCTCCAATGCCAGTTACATTAACGGACGCGCGAGCCTTTTGAACGCGGAGAGTCTGAGCTAAGTTTTCAGTCATGAACGACGCCGCAGACCCTTGGTCGAGGAGAGCGCGAACGTTTTGAAATCGACCGTGACCGGAGTAGACCCTAATTTGTGCGGTGGCGAGGAATATTTGCCGGCGAGGCGCGATGGTCCCGGCGACGAGGTGAGAAGCGACGTCGGCGCTGGCAGATTCAACTTGCGGACTTGACGAGGACGCGTTCTCGTCGGATTGTTTCAAGCTATCAGGGAAGAGTAGCAAGGTGTGGTGCCTCTTCTGGCACGTTTTGCACGACCGGGAACTCGTACATTCCTTCGCTTGGTGTTTCGAACTAAAGCAGTTTAGACAGCGCTTGAATTTTCGAACTAACTCATATCGTTGAACTGGCGTTTTATTTACAAACTCATTACATTGGTAGAAAAGATGTTGCTCGGAGCACACAGGGCACGACAATTTTGAGGCGCTAGCGGTATGCGAGGCGATCGCTTTGGACTTCGCTTTTGTTTTCGCCGCAGGGTCGTTCGCTTTATCCGCGGCGAACGGCAATATTGAATCGAGAGCGCGGACGCGGGACTCGAGGAACGCATCGAGGTTGGTATAAGTCGGATAGTCGACACTATGGACAAGTTTGATCTCTCATGCTTCTCGCGATGATGTATCGAGCTTTTGCGTGATAAGAAACACGAGAATGTCGCTCCACTGTTCAACCGGACGCGCCAAATTCTTCAACGCGGCAATCGTGGCATTCACTCGATCTCTTAACGCGCGCAATTCTTGAGCGGACTTTGCGTTTACTGCAGGCAAGGAAAACAGTTTATTAAGGTGCGTACCGATCAATTGATGTCGGTTTTCGTAGCGGGACGAAAGAATCTGCCACGCGACGGCAAAGTTCTCGGAAGTTAACGCTAAGAGTTCTATAGCGGCGCTTGCTTCACCTTTCAGACATGAAAACAAATGATGCAATTGCTGCACATTCGACAAACTGGTTTCACCGATATATAATCATAGAATAAAAATGATCGCGGAAGCTCTCCCATTTTCCGTAAGATCCGTCGAACGTTGGTAAGGTGACTTTCGGCAGATTTAGCGCTGAGTGAGACGGAAAGTCGAGTGACCGACTTACGTTGGCTGGAACAGTGTCCGGAAACGAGGAACCCTCGTCGAGCCTTTTGTATAGGTAGTCCAACGCTTGATCGTAGGCATCTTCGCAGGTCAC
>NW_020215258.1:0-4396 GCF_003070985.1 Temnothorax curvispinosus | reverse complement strand
TATAAGTCTTGAATACAATAGGCAGTGTGTCTTTTTGAAAAAAAAAAGTAATGCAATGAAAAGAAACTTTATACACACTGCAACGTAACGAACGAACAACAAGACAGGTAGAGTACATAGATAGTGAGAGTATATAGTGAAACGCAGTAAGCGCTCACGCAACGGAACTTTAATTTTCCCTAGCATGCGTGGCGTGTCTGTGCGAACATAGAGGCGCTTCAAGGCGCTAGAGCGCCATATTCAACACTCCCACTCGCTGAAATGTTCGCTATGTATACTCCAAGTAGCTTCCGATTAGCCTCAAAAAGATTCCTCGTTTGTGGCTTCGTAAATATGTCTGCGAGTTGTCCACTGCTGCTTACATGCTTGATCTCGATTATTCCGCTCTTGACCAACTCGGGTATAATGGAATTTTACGTCGATGTGTTTAATTCTGCAATGAAGTATTGGATTTGCAATGAGCTTTTCGGCTGCTGCATTGTCGCAAAATAACGTAGTTGGTTTATCTTGATTGCATCCGATCTCCTTTAGTAGTCTTCTAACCCATACAATCTCCTTTCCTGCGTCATGTACTGCTACGTATTCCGCATCGGTTGTTGATGTCGCGACGACTCCTTGTTTGCGTGAGAACCAAGTGACTGGTCCACCATTGAGTAAGAGCACAACACCACTCATACTTCTTCGCGTGTCGACACAATTCGCCCAATCTGCATCCGAATATGCGATCAGCTCATTCGACTTGTCGCATCCATACGTGATTCCGAAGTCCGTTGTACCTGCTAGATACCTCAAGGCACGCTTGCCAGCGTTCCAGTGCTCATCTGTTGGCGATTGAAGAAATTTTGAGAGAGTCGCCACTATATATGCCAGGTCTGGTCGTGTCACAACTGCTAAATACATTAACGACCCAACAAGTTGTCCATATGGCACATTTCTGGAATCTTCATTGATGTTTGTCTTCAATGTAGTGCCTGCATCTGCCGGAGTAGCTGTCGGATTACAATTTGTCATTCCAAACTTTTCGAGTATAGCTTTTGCATATGCTGTCTGTACCAACCGTATGGTTTTCTCTTCTCGATTACGTATAATTTCGACGCCAAGATAAAATGTCGCATCCGAGCTTGTTATCTCGAATCGTTGTTGCATCGCTTTCAATAACTTGATGATTTTCCTTTTTGATTTGCCAAATACGAGACCATCATCAACATATAATGCGACCATTAGTTCGCCGTCCTCTGAAATGTATACGCACGGATCTGCATCTGTCGGTTCAAGACCAAATTCTGTCATGAAGTCGTCAAACTCTTCATGCCATTGGCGTGGCGCTTGTCGAAGACCGTAGAGACTCTTGTTTAGAAGACACACACGATTCGTACCATCGTTGAATCCTTCTGGTTGTTCCATATAAACCGTCTCTGTAAGTTTGCCATGTAAGAATGCGGTCTTGACATCTAGTTGGACTATTTCGAAATCCTTCGCTGCTGCCACTGCTAGTAACGTACGCACTGAATCAAATCGTGCTACTGGTGAAAACGTCTCTGAGAAATCAATACCTGGTTTCTGCGAGCACCCTTTTACGACAAGTCTCGCTTTATACCGATCAACACTTCCGTCTGGTTTGATTTTCAAACGAAAGATCCATTTATTACGAATTGGCTTACGATCCTTTGGTGCTTCGACGAGCGTCCAGGTTTTGTTACGTTTGAGCGAGTCAAGCTCTTCTGCCATTGCCAATTTCCATTTCTTCGCATCTGGAGATGTTTTCGCTTCTTCAAGTGTTGTAGGTAATTCAACATTTGCAATAAACGCACTTGCGCATAATTGTACGCTAGTCATTGATGTAACACATTGTGTTTTGCTTCGCGTTTGATTTGCAATGCTATCAGCTCTAACTTCGACCATACGCTTTTCACGTTTCTTGCGCGGTTTCTTGCTAGCCTCCTCTTCTTCTTCACTTGCCTCCTCTTCTTTTTCACTTGCCTCCTCTTCAGTATTAGCGTAATCATCTTCGGTTTTGATGTCTGTATCTGTCGTTTTTGAATCATTTTTGTCATCTGGTATGACAATTCTTGCCATTTGCTGTGTTCGAGGTTCGACTATAATGACATCTCTCCGAATTACGACACGTCGAGTACCTGGTTTCCAAAGACGATATGCTTTGTATGCATATCCAACAAGTAACATTTCTTCAGATTTTCGATCAAACTTTGATCTCTTCCCTTCATTTATCAGAACGTATGCTTTGCTACCATAAATACGCAAATGTCCAATATCTGGCTTGTATCCAGTAAACGCTTCTTGTGGAGTCTTGTTGTTTAATCGCTTCAACGGAATGCAATTACGAATCTTCGCTGCTGTCGTTACCGCTTCTGCCCATAGTCCACGTGGTAAGTCTGCACCTGTAAGCATCGCTCTAGCCATTTCGACTATCGTGCGATTCTGGCGTTCAACACGTCCATTCATCTGTGGAGCGCCTGGTGCTGAAAACTCTTGTACAATTGAGTGTTTTCTCATTAGTTTACGCATTTCAGCGCTTTGAAATTCAGGTGCATTGTCTGAACGTGTACGTCTTACCTCGTTACCGGTTGCCTTTACCTCAGCAATTACCTCCTGTATGGCTTCAAGTATTTGCGACTTAGCTGCCAGTGGTTTGACAAACAGAAAACCAGAATAGTCATCTACGAATACCGCCATTAATTTTGCACCACCATACGACTCAGTCGACATTGGTCCGCATATATCATAGTGTATCAGCTCACCTGGATTAGTGGCTCGAGTACTACTTTCATTAAATGGCTGTCTACAATGTTTTGCATAAACACATGCTTCGCAGAAACAATTATCGCTCCCACTGGTTGAGCATTTCGCTAATTTCATACCTTCAACCGCTGAACTGCTTGCAAGTTGACGAACTGAACCATAGTTTACGTGGCCTAACCGTTCATGCCATACCTGAAGCGAAGCCTCTTGAACGCTAATATTAGCTGCACTGCCGACTTGAATAAAGTCCATCTCGTAAAGATTGTTTGGTAAACGATGTCCTGTTGCCAGTCGTCGACCATCCTTCGACATCTCGATCACATCTTCACCAAACTTCACGTTGACTTGCATCTTCGTTGCTGCACCAAGTGAAAGCAAATTACGACCAAGTTTCGGCACGTATAATACATTTGTTAGCGTAACATCGCCTCCTGATAACGATTTAACATCAACCATTCCTTTGCCTTTAGCATAAATGACTTCATTGTTGCCTACTGTGATTGGATATGAGCCGTCGTTGATCTCTTCAAATGATGTGAATATATCTCTTCGGTACGTCATATGATTCGAGGCACCACTGTCACCTATCCATGAGTCTTGACTGTTGACTGCTGTGTATACCGACCGACATGCGAGCATTAGTGACTTGCTGTACGTTTGATTTGCTTCGGTCGATTTACCTTGTGACTGCTCTTTTGCAATTCTGGCTTTGTATTTGCGACAATCTTTCCGAAAATGACCAGGCTTGTGACATTCAAAGCATTCAGCTTTGCTTCGTGGCTTCTTATCAACGTTCGGTTTTTTATCTTTACTTGACGTTTGTGATTTTGTGATAAGTGCATCACCGCTGTCTGATTTGCTGCAGGTTTCATCTCTTCGTGATTCAATCAGTACAAGCTGTTGACGGATGTCATCAAATTTTATCGTTTTGTCACCTGTTGCTTGTATGTAATACGTCTCACGGAATGTGTCGAATTTTGTAGGTAAATCATTGATTAACTTCGCTACCAATGTCGCGTCACTTATCTTCTCGCCGATGGCTTCAAGTTGTTGCACGATGACTGCTAACTCGGAACAGTAACTCTGGACGGACTGTCCTTCTTTGAATTTCATGGCGTGCAATGCCTGATTCAGCAGATATTTATTTGCTTCAGTCTTCGTCTCGTAAAGTGATTTTATTTTTATAAACATCGCTTTCGAGGTGTTGCATTCTCGTATTGCCGAATGATCATCATCACTTAAGCCGCCTGACAGAATACGCATTGCCTTTGCATCCTTCTTTTGCCATTCTTTTATTTCTTCCGGTCTTCCGTCCGTCGGATATACCTCGCTGCCATGCACGACCTCGTAGACGCCGACGCTCTTGAGACAAGCAGTAACCTCAAACTTCCAGCGTTGATACGATGCTTTCGTCAAGACGGGAACACGCAGATCTTCGTGAGTCGACATTTTGATTGTGATCTGCTTTCAACGGATTATCAAGAATGTGCAAGATAGGCTCGACTTACTTTTACGAACGAGACTCGAATCTAACCTCTCTCGTAAATAACGCACAAGTACTCTCTGCGGGCTGTCCTGGGCCGATAACCTGTTGCGCAGGGTTATGTAATGACTTACGCCCGGTATTGTGGTTAAG
>NW_020215257.1:0-1549 GCF_003070985.1 Temnothorax curvispinosus | reverse complement strand
GTTTCTCTGTAGTCCATAGTCTCTAGGACAATGCGCATGAAGAACCTAGTCTTCTCCGATTGCGGCAGGATGTAGCCATAGAGGACATCGAAGAGCCACGGCAAGTAGTCCTTGATGGCGAATCGTAGGCGATTCCAGAAGGATGGATGGGACAGAGTTCTTCCTATCCTGCGAAATTCGCTGTCCTCCTTCGACATTGCGTTCATCTCAATGCCGAAGACGCAGCTACCGATGACGTCGGTCGTGTATCTGGCCGTCATCTCGACACATTCTATAGGCTCATTTTTGTTCACTAATTTTTCCACGTATTGGACAAAATAGTCAGAGCACTCTGATATTAACACAAACATCTCCTTTAGTTTACGGGATGTAAAAACAGGCGTCAGCTTCGTCCTTAATGGTCGCCATCTTTTCGAATCCAGTTCGAAAAGATTTTGCGACAGCGGATCGGCCTGCATAACAACAAGAAAAATGCATTTGAGTAAATTTAGCTCAAAATTAAATTCCACCAGATTACAAAAACTCGCTTAACCCTCAAGACCCCAACGTCAAGACTCGATATAATATTTCGTTCCAACAGCTCCATCCTTACGGAAAAATATTACAGAAGGACCACTGTAGTTGCAAAAAAAGTACATGAAACTATAATAAAAGTTATAGTAATTGCTGTAGTTTTGTGTGCTTTTTTGCAATTCCAGCTTTTTCCATAAAGAAAGCGTCAAGTTAGATTCGACATAAAGTTCTTACATATTTTACACTGTATTGTTTAAATTAAAAGTATTTCTAATGCTTATTATGACTCAATATTTACATTATATCAATATTTCGTTTTGTCTCGTTATCGCGTCGTTAAATATTTTACAAATTCGCATTTTTAGCATCCATGCGAAAGAAAATTGTTTCTTATCCTGTAAAAGGAAATCTGGACTTCATCAAAGCAAATACTTCAAACAACATCATACGTTATTAAAATTTAGAGAACAAAATGTAATAATTATTTTTGAAATATATTATTAATTCCAACATATCCAGTATATTTTTTATCTCCTGTATATACAAAAAAATTAAATTCAATAAAAAAGTATTTAAAATTCTTATTGCAGAATTCTTCGATTTTCTGGTACTGTTGGAGCAAAATGTTTTTGTCACGCTAGGGGTTAAGGGTAAGACTTCTTGAAGCAAATCTCATAATTTCATCATTCAAAATGTATAAAGATGTATCAAAATTTTCACAAAAAGCACTTTGTTTAGATTTCTAATAAAACAACTTAAAGTATGCGCACCTTGTCATGAGAGTAGTACCATCTG
This sequence comes from Temnothorax curvispinosus, assembly GCF_003070985.1. NCBI lineage: Eukaryota > Metazoa > Arthropoda > Insecta > Hymenoptera > Formicidae > Temnothorax > Temnothorax curvispinosus. The sequence goes on along the minus strand of NW_020215257.1, from coordinate 241 downwards.
TTGGGGAATATGGAGAAATCTTTGATAAGAATATCCTTAATTAAATCTGGATGTTTCACGACAAGGATGGGTGTTCTCCCAGCGAATATCCCGACCAATGGTTCATCTTTGTAGTCGTTGTACAGTTTTATCATGTAATTGCTCAAGGACATCTTTCCAAGTACAAGGTTTTTAAAAGTGCCGAATCCTGGTATCGGTCGTGGACCAGGAACGCCGCGTGATTTCCAAAAGTCGAAAGTTG
>NW_020215256.1:0-4839 GCF_003070985.1 Temnothorax curvispinosus | reverse complement strand
CTTGATAAGGACCCAAAATAGAGGTCGAAACGTCGTTATAATTTTTAATATATTGCCAGTCAGGCCGATCATTAAATACTGATTTTATTTTATTACTGGCGAAAATTTATTTTATTCTTTATTTATTAAGGTTCAAAAAACATATTTATTTTAGTTTTATGTCATTTGAATACTATTATATATTAATAAACATACACGACATATTCGACTATTAAAAAGTTCTTACTTCAATATTCAAACAGGAAGAAAGTTTGTGGATTAGAATGGATTAAGGTTTGCTCTGCGCCATTTGATAGGGCAAAGTATCTAGTTTTTGGACATATAAGGTTGTTTATCCGCCTTCGTCCGCCTTTTATGAGAAAATTGACGTCGAAGTTCACTCGACATGGTCGAACGTCGTTCACGAATAGCTGCGTATGCCTCTTAATAGATCAAACAGTTTTGTAGAATGTTCCGAACGACATAAAAGAAAGAGAACTGAGGAAGTACGGAATAAAAAATGCTATCGTATCAATAAGACAATTATCTGAAGATGCTCAGGAAGCAAATCATAAATATTTTAGAAAATATAGAGAAAATCATTCGCGAAAAATGTCGCGAATACAAAATAATGAAAATATTTGTAATAATTTAATAATTGCTTCAGATCCAATAATATCTAATTCGCGAAAAATTATGGGACATAAAAAGAAAGAATTAACTAAAGATGCAAAATGTTTATTATATTTCAGCGATAATAATGCAGATTATGATAATTAAGTTCAAGAAATAAATGTGAGAAGCAAGAAAACAGTTTTTTTTCTATTATAAAACTCACAAAAATTAAACATTCCGAGGTTTAAGACTATCAAATAGAACATAAAATAGAACGCGCTAAAACATCAGGGTACGGAGCAGTAAGGAAATATGCGATAATAATTATTCATATTAATTTAATAAAACACTAAAAAAGTATAAAATAGAAAAAAAAATTTTTTTAAATAGAACCGATTTAAAAAAAAACTCTAAAAGTATTTAAAAAATAAAAAAATTATCTATGCGCTTTATGAAAAATTGTTAATTAAATAATTTTGTTTTCATACACTAAATGTATAATAATCGTATATTATTTATGTCAAATTTCAAGTTATTTCATTGAAAAATGTAGAAGTTATAAGCAACTGACCGAAAAGTGAGGCGTTCGCCCCACTGTGCGGTGGAAGCGCCAGTATGTACTTCGGCCAAGACGCCTGTACATACCCCGGCGGTAGTGCCGGTGTAACCGGACGGTACTCCAGGATGCGCGAATCAACGCTACGTGTCCTTAGAAAACCAACGGTCGCCACTCGGTTTGACCTTTGAACCACCGAGAAGGTAAGTATCGCACGATCTCTCGAATCGTTAATTAGACTAATTCTCTTCTTTTTTCAGGTTCCCGCCACCGCCGGATCATCGCCGTCATCGATCAGGATCAACGCTGCCACCGGAATCCAGAATCAACGAGGGAATTCGAGTGACCGTCAACGATGGATCAGGTGAGTAGAAGGTAAGTCTAATTTAATAAATTTTTGAAATCTTTTACGAAATGGATAATTAATTTATTCAATTATATTGATTTCCAGTGTTGGTTGTTCACAAAACTTTAAGTCACAAAAGATGTCGGACGCTCGGATACGTGGGCACATACGCCCCGTTAATCTACGACGCACGATCTTATTTCGGTCTAAAAAGGCCGTTCGTCCTTGTATGGACGACAGTTAACGCGTTTCGCGGGCGTTGCCGGTTGTTATGAATGTTGGCGAGCCGTAATTATAGCACTTGTATGACGATCGCGGTGACTTAGCGCGACGAAACAGAGCGAAGTTGATTACGTGTTACACGCTCGAACATCCCCGACAGACTGCCTCGAGCCTTCTTCTTCGCTCCGGCTCCCTACCTACGGTGCTTTTTGCCCCCACTCTCGGGTATACGGTCGCTTTCTCTTCGCAGTACTTTTTCGCTCGCCGCGAGAACAATGGGTGTTTACGATCTTCGGGCCGACGGGTGTGCGCCAGATGTTCGCCGCTGCGCAGTTACAATGCATGTCGCCCGCTCCCCGCAGTACCCTAGGTCCGCGGTGGAAATTTCCATTAGGAGTACCATCTACTCGATGTCCCGAGACGGACCCCGGGTAGTGGTTTTTCAACCCCCGCATTTATCGACTTACGACGGCGCCGACCTATGCGCCGAGTCTTTTACCATATCTACTACCTCCATCCGGACGACTTCCCTGAAGAAGACGTCCGGGTGCAGAGCACCGGGCCTGCCGACGACGTCGACCCCTCCTGACGCTTCTTTCGCACCTGGTACTACGCTTTCCGCGGTCCTTCCCCGTGGAAGATGTCCAGGTTGCGAGATGGCGGACGGTTCTGTATCTTAGTTATTGGTCGTCGGATTTCGACGGCGACCGGATATGACCGTTCTCGGGGATGTCCCTGTTAGTCAGGGATACTTATTCCCCGGGGATGACTCACCTGGGGCGAGTTCCCGGACGGTCCGCCATTTCGTCACCCGGGCTGCGGGTCTCATCGGGACCCGGCTTCGTGGGTTCGGCGGTGTGCCCCCATGAGTCAGGGATGCCTATTCCTCGGGGATGACTCACCTGGGGCGAGTTCCCGGACGGTCCGCTACTTTGCTCACCGGGCGACGGGTCTCATCGGGACCCGGCTCCGTGGGCTCGACGAAGTGCCCTCGTGAGTCAGGGATGCCTATTCCTCGGGGATGACTCACCTGGGGCGAGTTCCCGGGTGGTTCACTAATTTACGTTCGCGCGCGATTTCCGCCATTCCGTGGCGCGCATCTACCTACTCGGGTCTCGGACAATCGCCGAGATTCTACAATCGCTGATCCGCCGTCGCGGTCCATTCTTCCGCCGCACGCCGTCCTTACTTTCCGTGGGTCGTCCCAGCTGGTCCACCATGTGATACGGGAGTCTCCCGGTCGTTCGCACGGGAGGCCCCCTTTTCCTAGAAATTGAGATTGGGCTCAAGCCCTGTCATGCCGCCGCATGACCTCCCGTATCCGCGTCAACGGGACAAAATTAAAGTGCGTTGTAAACAAACTAAGTCTATACCTCCTGACGAGGAGTCACGCTGCTTGAGCCTCAATTAATTGAAATAAAAGAAAATAACGAATAATGGCGCGGCGTATGAATCTAAACTTATCCAGCGTCGGATGGGGTCGCTCTGCAGGGTATGATTCAGTAAAATCAAGAACTAAAATCAAACGAAAGGGAAATCGGGAACATGAACTGCAGCTTCCGGAGTCGGCTCTTTCCTTCGGCCTTGCCCCCATCCTCGGAACGCGAACGCTATACTTAAACTAAGTTGGGCGCGGCTCCACCTCGCCCGTCTCCGAGCCGCTGCTGCCTTCCGGGCTCCAGAAGGACACTGTCGACTCGTGGTCCTCCACCCCCTCGTGGGCGCGCACCTCCATCTCCGGCATCTCGGGGAGCTCCGCCTCCAGCATCGCCACGATTTCCGACAACGCGCTCAGGTCCGTCGGGACACCAAGCTCGTCGGTCGGTGTCGGGCTCTGAATAACCACGACCGTCGCCTCACACGGCGGTCCCGGCCTCTCCGCCGTGCCTTCAACCGGCACGACCGTGCTCTCCGTCGGCATCTGCCCCGCCAGGAGCCGTATTGCCTCCTCGGACAGGCGCCGCAACACCACTTTGGGCTCCTGGGACTGTGCTACGCGGGCCGCGCTTGCGCACGGTCGCAAGGTAACCAGGAGTTAAGTCATGGAACATTTCGATACCAAGAAAGTAAAGACGGCGGTATTTGACCGATGCCGGTAAGGTGTGATGCGTTCGTCACGCCTTAAATTAAAAATGAAACGAATAGCACAATTTAAGAGTCTCTGAAGCCTGGTATTTAGCTCCTCGGTCACGTCGTTGTATACAAGAGAGCAGTAGTCCAACAAAGGCAAAATCAAGGTGGTCACAAGTTTAACACGTAGATTAATTGATAATGAATTCTTGTGAAATTTCAGTTTGTGCAGTGTAAAGTGTACCCTTCTACAAATGTGTGAAACGTGACCCTCCCAAGAAAGGTCGGAGCGCATGATGACCCCGAGGTTTCGGGTCTCCGTAACAAATGGGATGGAGGTACCGCTAACTGAAACGAGAGGTAGGTCATTTAAGTGTCTAACGTGACTCCTGCTGCCAAAAATCAAGACTTTTGATTTCTTAAGATTGAGAGTCAATCCGTTGGTTGCAGCAAATTGTGAGATGACACCCACGTCATGTGCGACGAGGTGTAAAGCAACGCTCAGTTGACTAAGGGGACTTCTGCGATAGATCTGTGTATCATCGGCAAATATAATGCGCTCAGTATATCTCAGGAAGGCACCAATGTCGTTAATAAATAAGGAGAAAAGGAGAGGAACTAGGACGGATCCTTGTGGAACACCTGAAGTGACAGACAGCCAGTCAGAGAACACGCTCTCCAAGTCAACGACAGCCTGACATCGAACAGTTAGATACGAAAAAATTAACTTGAGGGCGGAATCAGAAAACCCTAGTTGTCTGAGTTTGGTCAACAGTAGAAAATGACTGACCGTGTCAAAGGCTTTGCTGAAGTCGAAGAGGACGAGAATCAACACCTCGCCCACGTCGACGCCACACTTAATGTCATGGAGCAACCGCAGCAAAGCGGACTGGGTGGAATAGCCTTTCCGGTAACCGGATTGCCGATCATCGAGAATATTATGAGTAGCTATAAAGTCCGAAATCTGGCGGTGTAGAATTTTTTCGTACAACTCAGAGAGTTTGCACAGATTAGCAATAGGCCTCGTGTCCGAAGGAGAAGCGGGAGATTT
>NW_020215255.1:0-1683 GCF_003070985.1 Temnothorax curvispinosus | reverse complement strand
AATTTGATTTCTACTATTTTGAACATTGTCATCAGATAATGGCATAACAATGGGTCAACCTTATAAATTGTTTAGATTATTTTTTAGACATGATTGTTAATGAACTTATTATATATTAAAATTATTTTTTAATGCTTGTAACAAATTAACATCATAGAGGTATAACAATTAAATATGAAAGTTAATAGACCGAAAAAGTAAAAGAATTAGTATTCAGTTGCTATTATCATTTAACTGTCTAGAATATCGTAAATATTCTATAATAAAATTATTCCAAAATACTGTAGTTTGTGGGGGGAGGGATATTTTAAAAAAGCATGAAACACATTCGGACAGATATGTGTATCTAAATACGTTATCCACTCGGCATGTAATATTTCAGAAACATTTCTGCAAAATTCCATTTGAAATATTACACTTTTTATCAATATTTCAGAAATATTTCACGACCGTTTCTGCAACATTTCTGCAATGTTTTAATCGGCACAATTATTTCAAATGCAACTTTGCTGAAAGATTTCGGCAGTATTTCGGTAATATTACTGAAATATTTCTGAAATATATCTACGAAATATTGCAGAAACACTTCAGAGAGATATTTCAAATACATTTTACACTGAGAAAAATGTTTTGTATTAGCAAACAAAATTTTGTTACTGACGTAAAAACTATTTATTGGTATGTGAAAAATGAAATATTTTGTTACCGGAACAAAAAAAAATATATTAAGCCATGTGCGTATAGCCGCCGCGCATTTGTCCAAAGAAATCCGCTCTCTCAGCCGGTCACCCATCCAAGTAGTATACCGACGCCTTGTTGCTTGACATCGATGATCGAACAGGGTAGTGGTGATCTTCTGACTCTGACGTTTCTTTCTTTCTTATACTTGCTTATTTTGGTGACCATAAAGCTATCGCATAACAATATTAACAATACAGATATACGAATAAATCTTTTTTGCCAGTCAACGTCGAATATTAATTTATATTATTATAAATATTATTAAGTATTTTATATTTTATATTAAAAATGCCTTATGACAAAATTTGGAATATCAGAAAATTCTTAATATTATAAAAGAGAAAAAATGCAATAAAATGTAATAATTATATAATAATAAATTTAATTTTTTATAAGTTCTAAAGTCTGTCAGCAACTTTTCGGAAATATTATAAATACAATGTTGTATGTGAAATATTCAAAAATATAACGCGTGCAATTTAAATGTAAATAATAGTTTTATCATGTGTCAGAAATGTTTCTAAACCATTACATCTGCAATATTTCTTCTGCAATATTGTAGAAATTTACTGCCTGCAATTCAATTTTTCATTACCTACGCAATCCTTCTGAAATTTTTCAGAAATATTTTAAATGCAATGTTGCGTTTGATACATTTTTTTGCAATATTACAGACACTTACAAATATTGTAAACAACTTCTGAAAGATTTAAGAAATATTGTTAATGCAATATTATAAAAAACATGATGCAGGTACATTTCTGAAATATTTCAGATGCATAATTACAAATGAAATGTTAACCAAATATTTCTGTACTATTTCCGAATATTTCAATATTTCAGCAACATAACATGCCGAGTGGGCATAGTTACTTACAATTAGGTATCATCGTAATTACACACACACACACACACACACACACACACACACACACACACACA
>NW_020215254.1:0-16492 GCF_003070985.1 Temnothorax curvispinosus | reverse complement strand
CGTGATTATAAAAAAAAGAAGAAGAGATAATTCACAGTAACCGTAACCATTGCGCGTCATTGTGTGATAATTTTATGACTAATTGGATGGAAAAAAAAATTGAGATATATCGAGGTCACGTAATAGTTTATTAAATATATTCGATGTGTGTATATGTATGTATGTGCACTTAACTTAATAAATTATAAATTATAAATTTATATACACAGCGTAATTAAAAACTATATTTTAATAATTTCATTAAAGCTTTGGTTCTTTAGGAAACAATTGCAAATCATAACTTAAATAGAAATTGTAATACGGAATGACACAGGTATGTAAATTATCTCAATGGGGATATTGACATGTGTGATTACCATGCCACCTGTAAAAATATTGTTCGAAATTTTACTACTTACTACTTACAATTGTACTATCATTTTTTTATAATCTTAAGACCATGCCCAAGACACATCTGCTGCTGTGTCATTATTTGGCTTTGGTACTCTAACATCTATGTTCGGATAATTTAAATTATTAGCATTTGTATGTATGATTTTATCATCCAACACTTCAATAAATGTAGCATTTTCTGTCAAAAGTGGTTTGGAACGCAAGTTGAGTATCATTAATGTAAATATTTATCGTGAGCGGACCTGGAACACATCGCATAGGTTCTGGTTTCCATTCACCATTCGCATTACATCTCACGTTCGTTTTTTGTCCGGACAGTAGATTAGTTTCGGGTCGATAACTCTTTTCACATGACAATGTTGCTTTTGTTTTTGGTGGAACTGGAGATTTGCATGATATCCAATCATCGTTGTACAAACATTCAGATCTGATTGATGATGCGGCTAAAGCTTTGCAGAGTATTGCTATCAAACAAACATTGTCAATAATTAACATATAATTCTGATCGTTTTGAAGATGATAAATTTTTCTTTGACTGAAATATTCAATATTTAAGAATCCATATTTATTTATTTTAAAATAGTTAAAAATATATAATTACTAGTTTAATACCTGTGCAAACTGGTATATTAAGCCATTTTCCCTCGATACTGCTAACGTCGGTCAAACCTCTTATTTTATATCCCGAATCACAAAAGTAGACGAGATGAGATCCTAATCCCAGTTTTGTTCCTTCTGGAACGTCACAGTCCTGTCCATCTGAGCATTGCGATCGATGTAATTTCCAGCGACCGTTTTGCGGTTGCGGAGGTGCTTTGCAAGCAGTGTTTGTGCCAGAAGGTGTCCCAGAAGGACGTGTTGGTACGGGAGTCGGTAGCGATCGTGTAGTTCCTGTTGTTGGTCGCACCGACGGTAAAAATGACTCTAAAAAAGGCGCGCTTGTAAGTAGACGAATAAATGGAATAAATACAAATATTAGATTGCAAAATACAGATTTTTAAGTTTACAATCGTGATAACATAACGTTAGCTTCATGTCGCGCTTGCAAGACAAAAAATTTTTTAGATAGACAATTACCCTCGTTCGATGAGGTTGGAATTTCTAGGGGGACCGATGCGTCTGATTGATGAGTGAAATGTACAAGTTATGGGCACTACAATAGCTAGAAGTATTAAAGTTATAACGCACGATAAAACCGCACGTTTCCACGTCCAGAACCACTGTGTCACTAGAATAATTATAAAATATATTAGAACGTTTGTTTCACGAGTTACTTATTAATAGCCTTTGATAAACATCATACACAATTATTATGACGGAATGCACGTGTGTACGAAAGGAATGTTATAATTACATTAGGTTTTTCACGTAAAGCATTATAATTCTTGGTTGGTATCAATTTTCCGTTATTCTAGTCACAATTGAATAAACAATTTGCGGCATGCAATATCTTGCCAATCTATGTCAGATAGCGTGACACATATATACTGTGAGATAAAAATAGCTCTTTTATATTTAACTTTAATTCTTGTGGCGCAACTAAAGTGTAACAATTTTCAATTTAAAATATCATCGATATTAAAACTATATATTCTGGAATAGTTGTGACAGGACCATAAGTCAAAGGAGTTAATGATATTTGTGACATATCGGCTGTTCTTCCGAAAACGTTCATGCTCTGATTTAGATCAAAGTTTGTAAATAATTTCCTTCTAAATAAAAAGGCACATACTAAAAGGTATTTTTTGCGACACAAATAAAGTTTTTGACATCGACTATTTATTAGTTTATCGGCATTAGATTGACGTCAAATCGATTAATCATTTGTGGCTGAACAAGTACGTAATACAAAGTGTTGAAATGTTTAAATGTAAAACGTAGAGAAAAGAATTTGATTCTATGATGTCTGAATTTACCAAGTAATTATTGCGTTTTACTAATGTATTTAAAATTTTTAGGACGAAGTATATTTTTCTTTATAAGAATATTAGAGTAATGTCTTGTTGCGATGATATCGATAAAAAGTATCTACATTAAATTCAATTTATAATATACTTAGCATATTTATATTATAATTCAATTTTGATGGTCGCGATTTTATAATGTTTATATGAAACTGTTGTTGAAACTTATGAGAGATCTGTTCCTTTTAGTTATCCGCTCGGCTATTTTATGCTTAAACATACGAAAAGAAACAAGTATTGAAAAACTATTAAAAGCAACGGGCCTAAACAATATATTGCGTTGCACGATTAACTATTACCTTTATTTAATTTAGTATTTTGTGGAAAGATGCATCCGTCGTTTGGAGTTCCGTTGTTTTTACGCGTCGGCAAATCTGAGGTATTGTCGGAGGCGCGGCTCGCATCCTGATTCGGAGTAAGATTTGTGTAAACAAACTGCTTTATAGTAACAGGACTATTGTAGCAGGTCTGGTTAACCAGACGCACATTCCTCGACTTCTGCACTCGGACATTGCCGAAAGTCGGCTGATCAGAGTTCGGTAGGACGACATCGCCATTCGTGGTGGCGAAGGCTGGTTGCCGCTGAACGATGGTCGGCGATACCGGCAGATTTGTGATCCAGCTGCCTTCTTTGACATCCGTCTCCTCTTCCTCGTCGTCGTCGTCATCTACGTCACTGCACTGTGTAGAGGAATCTCCATTGCCCAGAGCGACGAACGCGGTTTCCGTCGCCGAGCGCTCAGTCTCGCCGGAAAACCTGATGTCGACCGCGTGACTCTCGGCGGACACAACAGTACAATTCACGTTGTCCTGCTCCTTCTGACCTTGATGGTGATTACCGTCGAGCGTTTGATGCTGCCCTTGCACCAATGTCACGTATAGGAATGCGCTACGCTGAAAATTCACCTAGCTTCTTTACATCAGATACGTCTTAAAATGCGATACACCGCATGCAGCAGAATACGCTCGAGAAACAGCTGTAGGGTTTTTAGATAAATTTATCGGATCGCTACGTTAATTCGAGATATAAGAACCGACTATGAATACCGGCCTAAATGTTCGGTTTCATTCTTTGTCTCTTTTTCCTCTCATTTCAGATACTTAACAAGGGAAAAGTCAGTTTGGAAACGTGATTCTTTTTTATTGTTAACAGTTTGCGAAAAACTACGGCTTTTCAATTATCTTAAAAACGGTTTTTCCAAAGATCGTCGTTTGATATATTTAAAGCATTCGTACAAACTTGCCAGATCTGCAATTTCGTTTAGATTTAAAATTTTATTTAGTTAAAAAGAATTACCATACGTTTTCGAGTTCTTCTTGTAAGATTTACAAAAGAACTGAGATATATACTGAATCATGGTTAAGATTGACTAATTGGTGAAACCAGTCATTTTAGTATCGCTGAATAAAATCGACGAAGAATGTAACAGTTCGTTTCTAATCGACGGCTGTCGGATGTGCCTGTTGAGTCTTTGTTTCATACAACAATAGAAAGTTTTAATCAAAAAAATTATGTTAACAAAACTTTAATGCGCGAATTAACAAAATTAGTAATCGAGGAACAATTTCTGCGATAACGGCAATGATAAGAAGTTTAAATAAAATATTAGATTAAAAATAAAATTTAATAAGCAAATATTATCTGGTATGGCAATCTTATTCAAATTTCCTTTATTAATTGAACAAGGCTCCAACGTTATGCGTGCTGCATACGGTATGGTATAACGCACTTGTGTATTTTACATCTTATATACGGATATTTATTAATTATTGTAAATTGATACAAATCATATACGTAAATTAAAGACATTGGATGTGCATTGCTGATTTAGTGGATAAATTCTTCATAATATTTAAAAATCATACCATTTAAGTCATTAAGAATTCTTACAAAAGCGAACACACTAAATACCGTTAATGTACGCCACTGTGCTCTTTTTTGCATCGTATCATTTATCTTGCATCTTTTATCTTACGTTATTTTATAAATAAAAACCATCACGAACAATTCAGAAATGTTCCAGTACAATTATTGTTCTATGTATAACTCTGTATTAATAATATATTATTTAAACTCCGTTTTTACAGATTATGGAGATTCACGCCGGTCAAAATAGTATATGTTTCGAATAGAATGTATGTATATGATAAAAGAACGGCGAAGAGAAAACGATAAGTATCTCTAATAAGAAGCAGAATATCTACAACGAATTCATTTCTTTGTAAACAAATTATGGACATCAATTATACTAGCATGAACTGAACGTCGCAGTATCATATCTTCGCCGTTCAAAATATTTTACTGCGAAATAAATTGCGTTCCCAGGTAGCAAACACAAGTAATTTTGACGTCAAATTTTGGTCCTTTACTGACCATTTCTGACGTCACTAACTGACGGCATAATGACGTTAAAATGACGGTCTAATGTCACAGACAATTGACGTCATTTACGTCATTGTACGACATACCGGTTTCTAGAATTGTTTTTTTATGAAATTAATAGACGTCATAATGACGTTGTAGAATAACGTCAGTATAATGTCATTTTTAAAGACATAGTTGTTTTTTGGTCATTTGACGTCATTTGTACAAACATGACTAGTATTTAACGTCAAAATGACTTGTGTTTGCTACCTGGGTTCAATTTGACTGATAAATCATATCTCGCTTATCTACATCACAGTGACAAATTTTTAATTAGCGATGGCATTACTTTTGATCAGTTAAAATTATTGACATCCGCCGATCGCAGCAGGTATAACAATTCATCATGCCTTAGCTTTGACAAATTAGAACATCAACTGTAAAAACGAAGTTTATCATGAAAATACATATTTTAACATACATTGTGTTTAAATCGAAAACTTATAGGTAAAATAAAAGATAAGCTCAATCGAGAAACATCACTCGTGATCATTATTTCAAATCGGCGCAGCCGGTCGGCAATAATCTGCATTATCCGTTAAATTAAAGATTGACTGATTCATATACATATTGCTAGAACTCCTTCCACTATTCATCGTTCGCGCTGGCGGCGATCACTTTGCCAACACTAAATTTACACTCAATCTATAATCACATGGAGCCATTATCGTTAAAAGCGCTTCGCGGAATGAAAAGCTTCATTTGATTTTGTCCTAACAATTTTCGACACGTCGTTGATACCACCAGCAGTTGGAGGATGCACCGTTTTGCAGGCACACAGGATGCAATCTGAACAAGAGCGGACTCCGATCAAACCATTATCGTTTATCTTCGTTGATTTTACGACACTCTGACGATGAGTCAGATAGATATATACTGGCTTCAATGATAAGGCAACGCGACTATCGAAAAATGACGCGCCTTAAATTGGCTGTGGAATCGTGGAAATTAAGCGTTCTCGTTTTCGCTCGCAAGAAACAAAACAAAAAATAGAAAAGTTAAGACCGGAAACTGGTATAGCGTGCACAATATTCTCTTTCGTACAACAGGGATTCCCGTATTTAATTTGAATGATAATGCCTCGGATTTCTGTGCTGATACGTGGATGGCAACGCGGTCATCAGTTTCACACCTAATCTACGTCACTAAAAAATCATTATTACAATGTTATTGCAACAATATTCTAGAACTTGTACTTAATGTTGTCAAATATGTAGTTCTTAATGTTGTATAGAACATCATTATAAACATACTTTAACCACAATTTCGAAATTTCAGTAATGTTGAAATGGGAGTGCCATAACGTTGCAAATATTGGGAAAAAATTTTGTTTTCTGGACGCCATTTTGTTAATTTTATTTCTATTTTTAATTTTTTAGGTATAATCAATAGAGGGAAGCCTTTTTTTATAAAAAAAATTATGAAAAAACTTAAATAACATTAATTTTTTTACGAAAATGTTAAAACATTATTATTTTATAATTTTATTTTGTAATTTTTATTTTATATTTTTTTCTAATCTAAATATTCCTATGCATACAACATATGTAAGATTAATCCTAATTTGATGTTGATTTTACTATAAAGACAGAAACAATAGTTTACAAAATTAAATTAGTTGAAATTGTTTTGGTTAATGTATTGATTAAATTGTTTAATAAAACAATTTAAGACTTCAGAAAATTTTTTAAAACTAATATTTTTTACATAATTATTGTTATATGTAAAATTGCTAGCAAAACATGGGATAGTTATCAGTATCAAATATTTGATAGAGAGTAGATGGAAGAAGTACAGGAATAGATAGGAAGAATTGAGGTATACAAGTAAAATATAATTTTGTATACATATAATTAAGTAATATAATTATATTAATATTTATAAAATTAAATATATGTGTTTGTATATTGTTTGTATATATTTGTATATATTTTTAAAGTTATTTAATATGAGTTATGAGTAAGTATTGCAAAGTTGCTAAATATTATGGATAATTTTTTACTGAGATTCAATATGTATGTATATATGTATGTATATATGAACAATATGTAAATACATATAAGTAAACATATGTTTAACTACGTCGCAATGATAGGAAGAGCCGACATCGAAGGATCAAAAAGCGACGTCGCTAACGCTTGGCCGCCACAAAGCCAGTTATCCCTGTGGTAACTTTTCTGACACCTCTTGCTGAAAACTCTTCAAGCCAAAAGGATCGATAGGCCGTGCTTTCGCAGTCTCTATGCGTACTGAACATCGAGATCAAGCCAGCTTTTGCCCTTTTGCTCTACGCGAGGTTTCTGTCCTCGCTGAGCTGGCCTTAGGATCGCCACCAGCCGCTCGACCGAGTGCGTGAACCAAATGTCCGAACCTGCGGTTCCTCTCGTACTGAGCAGGATTACTATCGCAATGACTAATCATCAGTAGGGTAAAACTAACCTGTCTCACGACGGTCTAATGTAATTTTTAACATTCTTTTTCTAATAATAGAAACAAAATGTAATTTTCAAAAATAGTTACTTTTTAGTAAACTTTAATTTGTATTTATATAAAATCTCTTGTGTATTGTTTTTCATGACAATATTACACGAATAATAGTGCAGTTTACACTTACAATTGCGCGAATAATACTTGAAGGATATATTTATTTTATGATGTACAAAAGAATATGGTTAGAATATTTAGATATTACACATATAATTATGTTTATTAAAAAAATTTGTATCAAAAAATTACATTGACGAAAAAAATTAATGTAATTTTTATACTTTTAAAATCATTGTGGACAATTTCGAAAGCACATAAATTGAGGAACATTTTAAGAATAAAACCAATTTGGTATCTATATTTTAACTGTTACTTTACTCTTGTACGTATGGGGTGCTCACGTTTGGGTCGGCCAAAGGGGATGAACACGGATGAAATCTCATTGTGCACATTTCGAGAACACATTAATCAAGAAACATTTTAAGACAAGAATTATTTTGCTTTCTGTATTTTAACTGATACTTTACTCTTATATCAGTAGTATGTAGATCTTTTTTTGCGTATACCTATATATCGGATATATACCGTATATATCTTTTAAACTATTACAGATAGACAGTGCACTGGTCTATTGAGCCAAAGGTCCCGGGTTCGATTTTCACCGGTAGAGCTAAAAAAATTATATTTGCTCGTTCTCCTCTCGGAAGGCAATGGCAAACCACCGAGAGTATGTCTTGCCAAGAGAACTTCTCTAAAAAATATAGCTGTTCAGAATCGGCGTTAAACTGCAGGTCCCATATACAATGTGTATAATCTATGTGCGCGCATGCGCAACACATGTATATGAAGAAAAGTTGCCACGCTCGAACATTAGTAATAGGATGAGGATGGATTGTCATATTAAATTATAACAAAATAGTAGTCTTCGGTATATTTTAACATTATACGTCAATGATTTTAAATACAAAAACACTGCGTTGAAACGAAAAATAACGTTGTACGTCGCAAAACTAATCCAGTTTTTTAACGTCATTTTTTATTTAACGTCACGCCTTTTAGTTCACAACTTTACCAGGTGTAACGCCGTGTTTACGGTCAACGCGGACTTGGCAATCGAGCTAGCTGCAGGAATCTTTTGGGTCAGGTGGGCAGGGTGACCAATTTTTCCAATTATTTCTAATTTCATTATATAAGGCATCTCCAGGACTCTCAGAGCTCACAACTTGTCGATTACCTAACAGTATATAATCAGACGCAATTTTTTTGGCTTTGACGCCGAACTCTATTAGCTTTTGCGCGGCATTTAATTGCGTTTTTGGCGGTACAACCGAAGTGAAATCACCAATGAACCCAATACCGATACTTATGCCGTTATAATCGCTTGAATGGGCACCCTTGTAATTCCAGCTTCTGCCAACATACGCGAGGCCGTCGCCTCCGACGAGGAAATTATAGGCGATATCCGAAAAATTATTTTTCATCTGATAATCCTGCATAATTCTCAATTGGTTTGCACACTTTGATTGCGTGGTACAGAAATTTGACGCAGTGTGACAAATAATTACATATGATACTGGCAGCTTTATTTTTCTTAAGGGTTGTGGCGGACGTGCATTCCATTCGTCCCTCTCGACAATGCGTAACGGATTCTCTGTCCCGTTACTACCTGCAAGTGATAAAAATAACGTACATATCGTACAAAAAGTTCAATTGTACCATGCGGACAAATTTATAGTTAAATGCTCTTTAATTTAACATCGAATTTAGCAATCTCAATCACACGCATATGCCAATTTTAACATTAAAATCTAGAATATTACTCTCATATATGAGAATGCAAAAAGTTTTAAAGTAATATATTATATGACTCGTGGAAAATAAAAAAAAACATGCTTTTAAGTAGACGAATGAATAATTGAATACAAATATATAATGTAGGAGACAGATTTTAAGTTTGAGGTTGCGGTAAGATAACATTTGTCGTGTCGCGCTTGCAAAACAAAAATTTTCCAGATAGGCAATTACCTTCGGTAGATGAGTCTGGAATTTCCCAAGAAACCGTTGTGGTTAGTGTGGGTGGTATGGGTGGTGTAGTCGGTGCGTCCGGATGATGAGTGAAATATACAATTATGAACACTATAATACCCAGAAGTATTAAAACTAGAACGCACGATAAAGCCGTATGCCATTTCCACGTCCAGAGCCGTTGCGTCACTAAAATAATTATAAAAAGCTATATTAGAACGATTGTTTTACAAGCTACTTAATATCGTTTGATGAAATTCATTCGCAATTACTATGACGGGTAGCACTATGTACGAAAAGAATATTATAATTACATAAAGCCTCTCGCACAAAGCATTATAATTCTTGTTTGATGTCATTTTTTTGCTAGTCTATTCACAATTGAGTAAACATATTACATTTTGCGGCATGCATTATTTCACCAATCTATGCTAGATAGCGTGACACATATATACTGTGAGATAAAAATAGCTCTTTTATATTTAGCTTTAATTCTTGTGGCGCAGCTAAAGTGTAACAATTTTTAGTCTAAAATATCGTCGATATTAACCCTCAGAGGCCACACCTCTTTTTTAAGTACACTCCGGCTACACTGGGTGGTCGACACCCAGACGAATTCAGTCTCATAATTCTCATTAATGTGCACGTAAAAATTCATGCAACATCTTAAGGGTGTTGTTCAAAAATATGTATGGTGCAGAACCCGAAATGTGCTCGATAAACAAAAATGTAATTTTTGGTCGCGATAAGAAATATATACCGAGGCCACACCTGGATGGTCACCAACCATAAATAATTAAAATGTTTATCAAACATAACTGACATGGCTTAAAGCCTTTCTACTGTACGGATTTTCGAGAGAAGAACTTAAACTAGGGATCCTAGATGGAGGGACACTGATTATAAAGCTTGTCTTAAAAGTATCAGGTTTTAATTTCTGTCTGGGTCATGCCACCTAGTGCGGCCTCGAAGGGTTAAAACTATATTCTGGAATAATTGTGACAGGACCATTAGTCAAAGTAGTTAATGATATTTGTGACATATCGGCTGTTTTTCCGAAAATGTTCATGCTCTGGTTTAGATCAAAGTTTGTAAATATAGATAAAAAGGCATATACTAAAGGGATTTTTTGCGACTCAAATAAAGTTTTTGACATTAACTATTTATTAATGTATCGATATTAGATTGACGTCTAATCGACTAAACATTTCTGGCTAAATATGTACGCAACACAAATTGTCGAAAATGCTTAAATGTAAAACGTAGAGAAGAGAAGTTGATTCTACTATGTTGTCTCTGAATATTTACTAAGTAATTATTGCGTTCTACTAATATATTTAAAATTTTTAGGACAAATATTGATTCTCTATAATAAGATACTCAATATATTTATAACACACGTTTTCAAATTATAAGCTTGAAAGTGTTGAAAGTATATTTTCTTTTATCAGGAAAAATATTAGAGTAATATCTTGTTGCGATGATATCGATAAAAAATATTTACATTAATTATATTCAATTTGTAATATATTGTACTTAGCATATTTACATTATAATTCAATTTTGTGGGTCACGATTTATAATTTCTTATATAAAATGGCATTTTATATAAAATTGTACGTTATTATCTTAAGATACAGATACTTATGAGGGATCTGTATTTCTTTTTAGTTATATATCCGGCGATTTTACGCTTAAACATATCTATACTTGCAAAGAGAAAGAAGTATAGTAAAACTAAAAGCAACGGGTCTGTTGCGTTGCACGATTAACTATTACCTTTATTTAACTTAGTATTTTGCGGAAAGGCGCATTCGTTTGGAGCTTCGTTGTCTTTACTCGTCGACAAATCCGAGGTATTGTCGAACGCGCTGCTGGCGTCATGTTTATCCTGATTCGGAGTAGGATTTGCGTAAACAAACTGCTTTAAAGTAACAGGACCATTGTAGCAGGTCTTGTTAACTAGACGCACATTCTTCGAGTTCTGCACTCGGACATCGCCGAAAGTCGGCTGATCAGCGTTCGGTATGACGACATCACCACTCGTGGTGGCGACCGCTGGTTGCTGCTGAACGATGGTCGACGATATCGGCAGATTCGTGATCCATCCGCCCGCGCCGCTTTCTTCGACATCCGTCTCTTCTTCTTCGTCGTCGTCGTCTACGTCACTGTACTGTATAGAGGAATCTCCAATGCTACCATTGCCCGAAGCGACGACCGCGGTTTCTCTCGCCGAACTCCCAGCCTCGCCGCGAAACCTGTCGACCGCGTGACTCTCGGCAGACGCAATAGTACCGTTCACGTGGTCCTGCTCCCTCTGACCCTGGTGATCACCGTCGAGCGCTTGCTGTTGCCGTTGCACCAATGGCACCATATCCATGCGCTACGCGAAGAATTCACCTTCTTTACATCGGATACGTTTTAAAATGCGATACGCCGCATGCAGTAGAATATATATGCACGTCGAGAAATAGCTGTAGAGTCATTAGATATCTATATTCGTCAGGTCGCTACGAGAGTCTCTCACCATTTTACTGTAACAGTTTAATTCTTTATCTCTTCTTTCTCTTATATCAGATAACAAGAAAAAGATTAGTTTGGAAACGTAATTATTTTTTGTTAATATAGGATTTTTTTAACAGTTTAACAGTTTGCGAAAAACTACGGCTTTTATCTTAAAAATGATTTTTTCAAAGATCGTTGTTTGATATATTTAAAACTCAAACAAACATTTGCAGTTTAAATTTAAAATTTTTTTTAGTTAAAAAGAATTACTACGTTTTTGAGTTTTCTTTATAAGATTTACTAAAGAACTGAGATATAAACTGAATCATGCTAAAAATTTACTAATTGTTGAAACCGGTCATTAGTACATATGTACGTTGAATAAAATCGACGAGGAATGTAACAGTTGGATCGTTTCTAATTGACGGCTATCAGATGTGCCTGTTAAGTCCTTATCTCATAGAGCAATAGAATGTTTTAATCAAGAAAATTTATGTTGACAAAACGTAAATGCGCGAATTAATAAAATTGGGGAGCAACATTGCCTTACATTGCAATAAACGGCAATGATAAGAAGCTTGAATAAATTAAAATAAATGATAAAAAGCTTAAATAGATTAAAAATAAAGTTCGAAAAGTCAAATATTATCAGGTATGGCAAATTTATTCAGACTTCCTCCGTTAATGAAATAACAAGATCTAACGTTATGCGTGCTGCGTACGGTGTAAATCGCATTTATGCATTTTACACATAGCGCATATTTATTAATTATTGTAAATTGATACAAATTATATCCGTATGCATTAAATATATCCGATGTGTATTGCTGTTTTAGTGAATGAATACTTCGTAATATCTAAAAATTGTATGTTTAGCTCATTAAGAATTCTTACAGAAGCGAACATACTAGATATCGTTAATGTACGCCACTGTACTCTTTTTGCGTTGAATCTTTTATCTTACATTATTTTATAAATAAAAACCATCGCGAACAATTCAGAAATGTTCCAGTACAATTATTGTTCTATGTATAACTCTGTATTAATAATATATTATTTAAACTCCGTTTTTACAGATTATGGAGATTCACGCTGGTTAAAATGGGTTATGTTTCGAATAGAATGTATGTGAAAAAAGAACGGTGAGGAGAAAACAATGAGTATTTCTCATAAGAAGCAAAACATCTACGACAAATTGATTTCTTTATAAACAAATTATGTATATCAATATACTAGTATATCACAATATCATATCTTTGCCGTTCAAAATACTTTATTCCGGAATAAATTGCGTTCAATCTGGCTGATCAATCGTATCCCGCTTACCTACATCACAGTGACAAATTTTTAATTAGTCGTGGCGTAACTCTTGATCAGTTAAAATTATTGACATCCGTCGATCGCAGCAGAAGGCATAACAGTTCGTTATGCCTTATTACCTTGACAAATTTCAACATCAACTGTAAAAACAAAGTTTTTTATTATAATTAAATCAAGAACTCGTAGGTAAAATAAAAGACAAACTCAATCGAGAAACATCACTTACGATTAGTATTCCACATCGGCGGAGCCGGTCGCCAACAATCCGCATTATCCGTTAAATTAAGGATTGACTGACTCATACTTATTAAAATTACCTCGCACAATTCATCGTTCGCGCTGATGGCGATCACTTTGCCGATACTAAATTCACCATCAATCTATGACATGGTGCTGACATCGTTAAAAACGCTTCGCGGAAAGAAAAACTTCACTCGATTTGGTCTTAATAGTTTTTGTCGTTTTCGACACGTGTCGTTGACACCACCTGCAGTTGGGGGATGCACCGTCCTGGGAGCACGAAGGATACAATCTGAACAAGAGAAGACTGATCAAACCACTATCGTTTATCTTCGTTGATTTTATGACATACTGACGGTCATTTAGATAGATACTGGCTTCAGCGATAAGGCCATGCGACTAACGAGTAATGGCGGCATTATCTTCATTAAATTCGACAAAGAACAGACTGCTGTAGCGTTATCTTGTTGAATGTGCTTAGAAATCTGTAGCTCCACTCATTATTGCCTCTTTCCCTCAACCATAACTGTTAACGACATAGTTGCAGCATGCATGTGTGTGCGATAACGTTGCTTTAGACGATTTTTAGTCTTTTCCATGAACCCGAACGGACTGGTATCTTCACTTCGATGGCCGAAGATTTCTATAACATTAGTTGCATACACGGGACATCCATATTATTCCTATTATATAATTTTTTGCAATTTAAGACAAGTGATTAGTGTTTCGCGCTAATTATATATCGTGATATTTGCTTCCAATTATAAAGAGACAGTGTATTTAAAAAAAATTAAGTGATCTCGTACACAGAAGGTTTTTCTATATAGAAACAAACTTATAATCACGCAGTTTTATATATATATATATATATATAATTTATATTTCTTAAAACCAAAATTAAAAAAACAATGTTTTAGAGACAATTTTTCATATATTTGAAAAAATCTAGTAGCATGAGAACCAATAATATATTAGATTCTTTTGGATATAATAAGATTATATAAATTTTAATGAATTTAACATGCCGAGATGTCAGTATTATACATGTTAATATAAAATAATATCGATTATTTAATAATAATATTACTAAATAAAAATAAAATATTATATTCAATAATATTGTAATATAGATGAGTAGATACTGATTCTACATGAATATTCGAAATAACTGTAGTAAATCGAATAAAATAAATAAAAAAACATATGATTAAAAATTTGTTGACAATGGTTTCGTAATATTAATAAAGATGTATGTTTGGGGAGAGGGAATATATTGATGCTGCCCATGGCTCCTGCAATTTTATGTGCTTCCACCTTTATACGCGTGCTACAGTTCGGCCATCTGATTAGTGTTTAGTCCCTCAATCATACAACGCAAATTCCCATCGGATAACTAAATAAAACCGGCTATTAAAATAATATATAACGCAACGGCTTCGCGATACGCAAAAATCAATATATGTCCTTGGGCAGCGGGAGGAACTAAAATAACGCAAGTACACACAAATAAAACTTAAACGGTTATAATTTAAATATCTAATCTAAACCCGTGTATACATATATATTATCTTATCTATTTATATAATGATTTCGCCATAGTGTATAGTTCTTATAATGTAACAACTCGCCGCTTTCACAACAAGATAATGGATCTTTAAGAATATTTGACAGTACTATAAGGACGTATGTTACTGACATCCCATGTACCAAAATAAGGTCGTTGAGTATTTTGACATCCGAGGAGGATCAGAGACGACTTCATATCTGTTGTTTCGTAGTACCTTAGAAACCTGGTACGAACCACGGAACTGCGGGATTAATTTCTTATCACTGCCCGGCGTGCTGTCAAAGTTACGAATTATCACTAGATCGCCTTCTACGTATCGTTTCGGTGCTTTATATGACGACGGTCATAATTTTCTTTTTGACGCTGTTGGGAAAGCTGCGTGTGCTGGGCTGCTTGATTACGCAAAGTATCGAGATCTCTGTTCGAGAAACTTATGGTTGTTACTAAGAAGTCCCTGCCGATCTGCGTATCTACCCTGCTGCTCGATGCCAAAGACTAATTGGCTGGGACTTTTCCCGGTAGATCGATTGATCGTATTATTGATAGCGTAATCTACAATATTTCGGGCAATATTTTATACCATTGCCAACCTTCTTCATTATTTGACAATTTAGCTATGCAAAGAGCTATAACTTTATTGACGCGTTCGGCTTGACCGTTAGCTTGTGGCAATCCACAGCTATTTTAACATGTTGGATGTCTTGTTCCTTCAGGAAATCTTCAAAGTCTCATGATGTAAAAGCACTACCGCGGTCGGAGATGATTATTTTGGGCTTACTGTAACTTTGAAAGAATTGTTGCAAACAACAAATGGTTTCTTTGATGTTAGTGGTCTTTGTAGAAAATAATCTGACGAACTTAGAGAAAGCATCTATAATTACTAGAATGTGCTTTTTCAACGATACTCGATTGTCCACCGGTCCAAAATGATCAACGTGGATCGTGTCGAACGGAAGATTTCCTTTTGGAATTGGATACAGATACCCCTCGCGCTTATCGCTTACAAGCGAAAACGATATACATTTTAAACAGTGTCGCACGTGCTCCCCGCATTTCTTGCGTATCCGAGGGAACCAATACGTACGCCGAATGATTTCGATCATTTTGCCTGACCCGACGTGACCCATTTCGTTGTGATAACGGAGCAAGACGTGTCTTTCCATTTGTTCGGGTACAAGAAACAAGAGGTTCGTACCGTGTTTCTTATAAACTAAGCCGTTACGCAATTCGTATTGCGGATCTTCTTCCGCCTCGAGTTTCTGTGCGATAGCCCTGATTCCAGGGTCCTGACCCTGTAAAACGGTGAGGTTCCACTCAAATGGATTGTCATCAATTAATAAGATTCCGAAAAATCTGCTCAATGCGTCGACATGAGTCATCCTGGAGCCAGATCTATGCACTACCCTGAAATCAAAGTTTTGTAGTTCGAGACTCCACCTCGCTATACGGGCATTGATATCGCGCTTCTCTAAAGTTTATTTTACATAGAAGTCGTAATCGTGAGTTGTAAGAAATTGACCAATCACATTCGAAGTTGAGGAGAATATTCAATCTGTGATTGGTCAA